>NW_026440464.1:0-30397 GCF_025698485.1 Gossypium arboreum
TTGAATTGTTGTGTAAACATGTTAGATTCTTAAATTAGTATTTACATACTACTTACTAAGCTATAAACTTACTTTGTTTCTCTTTTGTCTTATAGTGTTCTCCGGCTTGCTCGAGAGTCAAGGATCGTGAATCTGCTACGCACTATCATACATTAAATTATTTGAACTAAATGTTTTGAATTATGGCATGTATAGTAGGCAAAAAATTATTTTGTTATGTGTCATATTTGTCTAGGTTTAAAATATTAATTCTGATTATCGACCGATTACTTTGTACAAGCCATAAAAGTTGGCTAATATTGTTCAAGATATATGTTATACGATGCATTATCAAATGGGATGACATATTTCTATCTTGGTATATGTTATATTCTAGTAATACCTTGTATCTGTTAAATGACGATAGCAGGTAAGGGTGTTACATTTAGTGGTATCGAGCTATGGTTTAGTCGGTTCTCGGACTAATAAAGTGTGTGTAAAAGTCTAGCTATACATGCCATAAAAATATTGTGATAGTGTGGTGACTCACGATTATTCTAAAGCGTGTTTTATTTTAATATAGTAATGGATCACAGAAGGCTGCGGTGATAATCTTTGCCTAATGTCATGGCTCACTTTAAGAGGTGGACGCTTTGTGGAAATAGACACGAGACATTGGGACAAGGAGATGAGGCTCGGGGCGCCTTTCTCCAAATGATGAACAATTGGTATCTTGAATTTATTGAGCAAATCCAAATGCTCAACCTCCTCCACCCCTCCTATACCTCGGAGCGATTCACATGGGCTGCTCAAGGTATAAATTTGGTAGAATGAACAAGCCTCGGTTGACAAGATTAGAAAACAAAGTAGAAGAGTTTAGAGCAAGGTTGATGATGATCACGAAAGCGAATTACGGCTTGAAAATTCTACCGTGTATTTGATGAGCTCTCATGTACACGAGGAATGCTTAAAGTGTGTTGTATCACTTTTGAGAGATTGACTACCCTTTGGTGGAAGACTTTGGTTGCGTGGTGCCAAAAGAAAAAGTTACTTGGGATTTCTTCGGGAAGAATTTAGAAAGAAATACATAAGTCGGCGATTTATTGATCAAAAGCGAGGAGGAGTTCCTTGAATTGAAGCAAGGAAAAATGTACGTCATGATATGAGCAGCAATTTGTAAGACTCAGAAGCAAGTATGCCCGAGAATGTGTGTCCACCGAGGCCATTATGTGTAGAAGATTTGAAGATGGGGTGAATGAGGACATTAAAGTGTTTGTAGGGATTTTGGAGTTGAAAGAATTTGTAGTATTGGTTGATCGAGCTCTTAAAAGTAGAAGAATTGAACAAAAGAAAGAAAAAAAGCTGCTATTGAGGCTCGAGATGTCGAAAAAACCGGATAAGTAAGCCATTTCAATCTCAACCAAAAGAGGTCCAAAGACAAACCCTCGAATAGCGGTTTCAATTGGGGATTTACGAGAGAAGTGGTAGAGCATATTAGGGGTCTAAAGCTCAAGCTACTTGGGTTGTAAAGTGTGGGTAATGTGCGACCTAAAGCAGAGTATCGACAATGTGGCGAGCAACATTATGGTGAGTGTTGGGGAATGAAAGCGAGCTTGTTTAGTCTTGTTCTATGAGCATTTTATTAAGATTTGTCGAGGGAAGGTTAAAGAAGAAAGATTTGAGTGTTAGGCGAGAATACCACTAGTTAGTAGAGGTAGACCCAGAAATCTTTGGAGGTGGGACTAGTAGTAGAAGCTGTGATGAAAGATTTAGCAGTAAGATCGGAAGCTAGAGCACTGCTAGAGCTTATGCTATCGTGCTTTCGAAGATGCATCATCTCCGATGTCATTCTTGGTACATTTTCTCTTTATGATACTATTGTTATTGCATTGATTGATCCGGGTCCACCATTCCTATATTTGCATGAATTTAGTATCCAATAAAAAGTTGCTGTTGAATTCTTGAGTTCTGATTAAAGTGTCGAACCCTTAGGCCAATATGTGCTAGTTGACAAGGTTTGCAAGAATTGCCCATTAATGATTCAAGGTCATTTTTTGCCAACTTGATCTTTGTTACCATTTGGTGAGTTTGACGTTATCTTGGGAATGGGTAGTTAACATTGTATGATGCTAAGGTAGATTGTAAACAAAAGACACTAGAGTTAAAATGTGAAAATGGAGAAATGCGTGGGTTGAAGCAGGCCGAATCAAATAAATTGCCTATGGTGATTTCGCACATGTCTGCGCAAATACATGAAAAAAGGTGTGAAGCTTATCGGCTTATGTAATGAATGTTGAGATGTCTCAAGCTGAAATTTGAATCGATACCTATAATCTGTGAGTTTCGGATGTATTTCGGAGGAATTGCAGGTTGCCTCAAAAGCAGAGATAGATTTTGCCATTGATTTGTTGCTGAGGGTCTTTGCCTGATCTCGATTGCTCCATATAGAATGGCTCATTGAATTAAAGAATTGAAGGCTCGATTGCGGGGAGTTAGCAGACAAAAGGATTTGTGAGACAGAGTTTCTCTCCAGAAGTGCTCTGTATTATTAAATGAAGAAGGATGGTTCAATGAGACTTTGCATTGATTACCGTCGACAATAAGGTGACTATAAAGAACAAGTACCCATTCTGAGGATTGATGATTTATTCGATCGGTTAAAGGGGACCACAGTGTTTTCAAAGATTGATTTGAGGTGCGGTTACTACAATTTGAGAGTTAAGAAGTCGGATGTCTAGAAACCGCCTTTAGGACAAAATATGGACATTATGAGTTTCGGTGATGCCTTTTGCTTAACAAATGCTCGACCATATTTATGGACTTAATGAATCGGATTTTCCGGCCATATTTAGATAAGTTTGTAGTAGTGTTTATAGATGACATTTTAATTTATTCTCGAGATGAGTTTGAACATGCGAACATGAGAACTATATTGCGAGATCTTGAGAAAAAAAGCATTTGCCAAGTTTAGTAAAAGTGAGTTACGGCCGTGAAGTCGGATTTTGGGGCATATAGTCTCGGTGATGGTATTGAATTGGATCCAAGCAAGATTCTGCGATCGTTGATTGAAACGCCGCAAGAATATATCTGAGGTTAGAAGCTTTTTAGGCTTGGCGGAGTATTATAAGCGTTTGTTGAAGGATTTTCGATAATTGCCTCTCCTATGACTAAATTGTTGCGAGAAGAATGTTGAGTTTGAATGGGTGATAAATGTCAATGAGTTTTGAAAAGTTGAAAGCCACGATTGGTGAAGCACCAATTTTAAGTACAGAGTCGAGAAAGGAGTTAAGTAATTTATAGTGATGCATCATTGTGGGCCTTGGATGTGTGTTGATGCAAGAGGGCAAAATAGTAGCTTATGCTTGGCGGTTAAAAGCGCATGAGAAGAACTATCCTACATGATTTGGGCTGGCATTTGTTGTTTTTGCCTTGAAGATTTGGCGACATTATTTATCGGTTGAAAAATGCGAATTTTCTTGATCACAAAAGTTTGAAGTACTTGATGAATCAAAAGGACCTAAATTTGCGGCAATGAAGATAAATGGATTATTAAAGGATTATGATCTAGTGATTGATTATCATCAGGGAAAAGCAAATGTAATTCTTGCGGCTTGAAGCGAAAATTTCTTTTCACTTTGAGAGCCATGAACACGGGGTTAGCATTGTACGATGGTGGGTCAATTTTAGCGAGATGAGAGCTAAACGTTATTTCTCCGTTGATTTGTGATGCTCAAAGAATGATAGTGAGTTGCGGATCAAGAGAACTCAATGCGAATCGAGTTATGACTTCAGTTTTCGAGTTGGACCGGATGTTGTTTGATGTTTCGAGCCAGAATATGTCTTGAAAAATGATAAATTGATTGAAAATATTACATGAGGCGCGCAATGATGGCATTTTATCAGTTCACTGGTAGCACAAAATGTATAATGATTTAAAGAAAGTGTATTGGTGGCGGGTATGAAAGGGACATTTACGAATTTGTAACTAAGTGTTTGATCATCAACAAGTAAAAATTTGAACATCAAGTACCTTGAGGATTACTTCAGCTAGGTAATGGTGCACAGTGGAAATGGGACAAGATTACCATGGATTTTATGTAGGTTTGCCTTTAACTCCTAAAGAAGGATCTTTGTTTGGGTAGTGGTTGATAGATTAACAAAGTCAGCCCACTTTATACCCGATGCGTACCGATTACTCACTTGATAAATTAGCGAATTATATATTCTGAAATTGTGAAGTTGCAGAATACCTATATCATAATATCGAGATAGAGATCCAAGATTTACCTCGAGATTTTGGAAAAGTTACAAAAGCTTTGGGTACAAAATTGAACTTTAGTCGCATTTCATCCACAAAGCAGATGGTCAAGCGGAAAGAGTAATCCGGTACTCGAAGATATGCTTAGATCTTGTGTTTTAGAATTTGGAGGTAGTTGGGAGAAATATCTATCTTTGATTGAGTTTGCCTACAATAATGGTTATCAATCAAGTATACAAATGGGCCGTCTGAAGCCTTATATGGTAAGTAAGTGTCGGACTCCTTTATATTGGACCGAGCTTAGTGAGAAGCAGATTCCGGAGGTTGATCTAGTTAAAAAGAAACCGAAGAAAATAAAAAGTAATTCGAGTTGCTTGAAAGGCGCTTCGGATCGACCAAAAGTCATATCTGAGTTAAAAGAAAAGAGATTGAATTTCAAGTGGGTGATAAAGTGTTCTTGAAGGTGTCACCATGGAAAAAGATTCGAGATTTAGTCGAAAAGGCAAGTTGAGTCCGCGTTTTATTGGGCGTCATGAGATTCTTGAGAGAATTGGACGATGGCATATCGGTTGGCCTTCTGGCGAGTTAGAAAAGATTCATAACGTGTTTCATGTATCAATGTTGCGATGTTATCGTTACGATCCTTCACATGTGATTTCCCTAAGAAATTGAGATTCGATCGGATATGACCTATGAGGAGGAACCAATAAAGATTTTGGCTCGAAGTTAAGCAGATTAAGAAACAAAAGTATAGCCTTAGTGAAAGTATTGTAGCACGGACATGGGATAGAAGAGGCTACGTGGGAACTGAGGAAGCTATGAGAAGCGTTACCCAAACCTCTTTCTGGTGAGTAAGATTTTTAGGGACGAAAATCTCTCAAAAGAGAATTGTGACAACGAATTAGGGCCTAATCGGAATAGTGGTTTCGTGACCACAAATCGAGATAGAAATAATTGTTTTATAAATATTTTGGGGTTTATGATATGATTGCATGATTGTGTGAAAATTTAGTGATGAAATTCTATGCCTAAAGTGTTTAAATTGAAAGTAGGGACTAAATCGAATAAGTTGCAAAATTTGCATACTAGAAATTTTTAGTATGAAATTGTTTTGAAATATTTATTAGGAGGTCTTAAATAGCAATTCTACCAATTTTAAGTTCATGGACAAATTTAGGACATGGAAGGAATTTTGGAAAGTTTAGTAGTAAGGTATTTTGGTCATTTTGATATTAAATGAAATAAAATGGGAAAAATAACACAAAATAGTCATCT
This sequence comes from Gossypium arboreum, assembly GCF_025698485.1. Taxonomy (NCBI): domain Eukaryota; kingdom Viridiplantae; phylum Streptophyta; class Magnoliopsida; order Malvales; family Malvaceae; genus Gossypium; species Gossypium arboreum. Next base: position 5,513 of record NW_026440464.1, read on the forward strand.
TCCCCATTTAGTTGCTGCGAAACTTCACTCTCTCCATAGCTAGGGATTCTTCAACTTTCAAGCTCCATAGTAAGTGATTCTAAGCCCGTTTTAATGTTCTTTCGTTTTGGAATCCAGGAAGCTCGATTAAGCTTATGCTAGTAATAATTTAACCTAGGGTTCATATTTGGAAAAATACCCATAGGTGAAATTTGTGTATTTGATGTTTTATGATAGAATATGAGGTTTTAAATTGTGTTAAATAATTTGTGCTACTCGGTTTTAAGTGAAAGCAGTAAAAGCAGCATAATCGGTAAAAATACCTAATGTTCATAACTATATGATAGAGTAGAATTTGATGTTGTTGTAGAAGAAAAATGTTCAGCATATCATAAAACATAAGAATAAGGGCTGAAATTAAATTCCAGAGCCTAGGGGCAAAATTGTAATTTTGTAAAAGTTAGGGGCAAAATGTAATTTTTCTACAATGTGATTTTGGATTGAAATAAATAGTATGAGTATTAAATGAGCTAAATGTGTTATTATAGATCAAGAAAGGCGGCGGGCCGACCTCGAGCAGGGAAAGAAAAAGTTTTGGACTAAATTGCAAAATTTCCATATTTTGCACCAAGGTAAGTTGTATGTAAATATTACAATAATTTCATGTACATTCTTATATTTCAGCCTATTATATAAATATACTAGCTGATGTTAAAATATAAATTGACTATGGGAAGAATGGAAATAAATATGAGAGAGAGATCCGGTTGAACATTCGGAGAGATCGAATGAAATAGAGGGCGTAGCTAGGTCACATGTATGATCTTGAGTGCACATCATGTGTACAAAAAGCTCTGAGACACCCTGTAGTAGCTAGGTCACATCGTGATCTGAGATGTATCCCATGTAGACAAGAGAGCTACGTGAAAGATAAATGTAGCTAGGTGCATGCGTGATTCCAAGTGAAGGACACCATGTAGACAAGAGAGCTACGTGAAAGATAAATGTAGCTAGGTGCATGCGTGATTCCAAGTGAAGGACACCATGTAGACAAGAGAGCTCTGAGACAAATCGGCTAGGTCGCATGAGTGGTACTAAGTGTTCCCCATGTGTACAAGAGAATAGAACTAAATGAAGTATGATGGTGAAATTTGTGTCTTTGAAAGCAGTTAAATATCGAGGATTGATCCGAATTGTTCAGCAGGATGGTTTTGTGGTGACATTGTGGTTTGGACCTACACTTATAGTGAATGAAATGTGGTGAAAATGAATTGTGGCATATACATATATACGATAAAATGAGGTTAGCATAAAGAATGTGTGAAAGAGTGAAATTAGTATTAAAACTGTTTTTAGATGGCAGCAGTGACGTGATTTTGAAAAATCACCAAAAATAGGAGGAATATAATTAGAGGTTGAATGAGATGTGAAATTAAAGCAATGAGTCTACTTTCATATAAAAGAAGCAGGGCAAGCAAAGGAATTCTATATTTTGAGATATTTACAATTGTAACTGACTTGCTCAGGATGAATACGTGATCCCCTGTTTCCACTTTGAAAAATCATTAAAAATTGTACAAAAGCAAACTAAAAATATAGTTTACATGCCTAAATTCCTTATTGAGACTAGTTTTAAATACAACAGACTTCAGGGTTGTTTGAGTTATGTACTGAGAGAAATTCAATTCGTAGTGGACAGAGGTCAGGCCAGTCGAGCTGTGTAACAGGAAACTTTAACTAATAAACTGTACTAATCTGCTGAACCAAAAATTATAAAAAAATTTAGCAAGAAGCTTTATGAGTCTAGATTCAGGAAATTTTACGGATATGAATTTCGAGTTTTGTAACTCGAGTTATGATTTATTTAGTGAATATGACACAGCGAGACAGCTTAATCGAAGTGGAATAAGTAGTGAAGTTAAAGTAGACATACTTGAATTGTTGTGTAAACATGTTAGATTCTTAAATTAGTATTTACATACTACTTACTAAGCTATAAGCTTACTTCGTTTCTCTCTTTTGTCTTATAGTGTTCTCGACTTGCTCGAGTCAAGGATCGTGAAGATCTACCGCACTATCATACTTTGGGGTATTTGAACTAAATGTTTTGAATTATGGCATGTATAGTAGGCAAAAATTATTTTGTTATGTGTCATATTTGTCTAGGTTTAAAATATTAATTCTGATGCTCGACCAGTTACTTTGTACAAGCCATAAAAGTTGGCTAATATTGTTCAAGATATATGTTATCGATGCATTATCAAATGGGATGACATATTTCTATCTTAGTATATGTTATGTTACGGTAATACCTTGTATCTGTTTGCGTGACGTAGCAGGTAAGGGTGTTACATTTAGTAGTATCGAGCTATGGTTTAGTCGGTTCTCGGACTAATAAAGTGTGTGTAAAAGTCTAGCTATACATGCCATAAAAATATTGTGATAGTGTGGTGACTCTGATTATTCTAAAGCTGTGTTTTGTTTTAATATAGTAATGGATCTGAAGGCTGCGGTGATGATCTTTGCTAATGTCATGGCTCACACAAGGGACCCGCTTTGGAAAATAGACACGAGACATTGGGACAAGGAGATGAGGCTCGGGGCGCCTTTCTCCAAATGATGAACAATTGGTATCTTGAATTTATTGAGCAAATCAAATGCTCAACCTCCTCCACCCCTCCTATACCTCGGGGCGATTCTGTGCTGCTCAAGGTATAAATTTGGTAAGAATGAACAAGCCTCCGGTTGACAAGATTAGAAAACAAGGGGCGAAGAGTTTAGAGCAAGGTTGATGATGATCTGAGAAAGCGGAATTCGCTTGAAAATTCTACCGTGTATTTGATGAGCTCTCATGTACACGAGGAATGCTTAAAGTGTCTTGTATCACTTTTGAGAGATTGACCTACCTTTGGTGGAAGACTTTGGTTGCAGTGGTGCCAAAAGAAAAAGTTACTTGGGATTTCTTCGGGAAGAATTTAGAAAGAAATACATAAGTCGGCGATTTATTGATCAAAAGCGGAAGGAGTTCCTTGAATTGAAGCAAGGAAAAATGTACATCATAGAGTATGAGCAGAATTTGTAAGACTCGGCAAGTATGCCCAGGAATGTGTGTCCAAGAGGCCATTATGTGTAGAAGATTTGAAGATGGGCTGAATGAGGACATTAAAGTGTTTGTAGGGATTTTGGAGTTGAAAGAATTTGTAGTATTGGTTGATCGAGCTCTTAAAAGTAGAAGAATTGAACAAAGAAAGAAGAAAAAGCTGCTATTGAGGCTCGAGATGTCGAGAAAAAACAGATAAGTAAGCCATTTCAATCTCAACCAAAGAGGTCCAAGAGACAAACCCTCGAATAGCGGTTTCAATTGGGGATTTACAGAGAGATCGTGGTAGAGCATATTAGGGTCTAAAGCTCAAGCTACTTGATGGCAAGTGTGGGTAATGTCGACCTAGAAAGCCGAGTGTCGACAATGTGGCGAGCAACATTATGGTGAGTGTTGGGGGCCGGCGAGCTTGTTTAGAGTCTTGAGTTCATGAGCATTTTATTAGAGGCTGTCAGGAGAAGGTTAAAGAAGAAAGATTTGAGTGTTAGGCAGAATACCACAGCTAGTAGAGGTAGACCACAGAAATCTTGGAGGTGGGACTAGTAGTAGAAGCGTGATGAAAGATTTAGCAGCAAGATCGAAGCTAGAGCACACTGCTAGAGCTTATGCTATCGTGCTCGAGAAGATGCATCATCTCCGATGTCATTCTTGGTACATTTTCTCTTTATGATACTATTGTTATTGCATTGATTGATCCGGGTCCACCCATTCCTATATTTGCATGAATTTAGTATCCAATAAAAAGTTGCTGTTGAATTCTTGAGTTTCGATTAAAGTGTCGAACCCTTAGGCCAATATGTGCTAGTTGACAAGGTTTGCAAGAATTGCCCATTAATGATTCAAGGTCCTTTTTTTCGGCCAACTTGATCTTTGTTACCATTTGGTGAGTTTGGCGTTATCTTGGGAATGGTGGTTAACATTGTATGATGCTAAGGTAGATTGTAAACAAAAGACACTAGAGTTAAAATGTGAAAATGGAGAAATTACGTGGGTTGAAGCAGACGAATCAAATAAATTGCCTATGGTGATTTAGCACATGTCTGCAGAAATACATGAGAAAAGGGTGTGAAGCTTATCGGCTTATGTAATGAATGTTGAGATGTCTCAAGCTGAAATTTGAATCGATACCTATAGTCGTGAGTTTCGGATGTATTTCGGAGGAATTGCAGGTTGCCTCCAAGCAGAGAGATAGATTTTGCCATTGATTTGTTCTAGGGTCTTGCACCGATCTCGATTGCTCCATATAGAATGGCTCATTGAATTAAAAAGAATTGAAGGCTCGATTCACGAGGAGTTAACGGACAAAGGATTTGTGAGACGAGTTTCTCTCACTGAGGGTGCTCTGTATTATCGTAAAGAAGAAGGATGGTTCAATGAGACTTTGCATTGATTACTGTCGACAATAAGGTGACTATAAAGAACAAGTACCCATTCTTAGGATTGATGATTTATTCGATCGGTTAAAGGGGGCACAGTGTTTTCAAAGATTGATTTGAAGTGCAGTTACTATCAATTTGAGAGTTAAGAGTCGGATGTCGAAAACCGCCTTTAGGACAAGGTATGGACATTATGAGTTTACGGTGATGCCTTTTGGCTTAACAAATGCTCCACCATATTTATGGACTTAATGAATCGGATTTTAGGCCATATTTGGATAAGTTTGTAGTAGTGTTTATAGATGACATTTTAATTTATTCTCGAGATGAGTTTGAACATGCGAACACTTGAGAACTATATTGCAGATCTTGAGAGAAAAGCATTTGCCAAGTTTAGTAAAAGTGAGTTACGGCCGTGAAGTCGGATTTTTGGGGCATATAGTCTCGGTGATGGTATTGGGTGGATCCAAGCAAGATTCTGCGATCGTTGATTGGAAACCGCCAAGAATATATCTGAGGTTAGAAGCTTTTAGGCTTGGCGGGTATTATAAGCGTTTTGTTGAAGGATTTTCGATAATTGCCTCTCCTATGACTAAATTGTTGCGGAAGAATGTTAAGTTTGAATGGGTGATAAATGTCACGAGTTTTGAAAAGTTGAAAGCACGATTAGTTGAAGCACCAATTTTAATCTGCCGAGTCGGGAAAGGAGTTCGTAATTTATAGTGATGCATCATTGTGAGGCCTTGGATGTGTGTTGATGCAAGAGGGCAAAGTAGTAGCTTATGCTTGGCGATTAAAACCGCATGAGAAGAACTATCCTACACATGATTTGGGGCGGCATTGTTGTTTTTGCCTTGAAGATTTGGCGACATTATTTATCGGTGAAAAATGCGAATTTTCTTGATCACAAAAGTTTGAAGTACTTGATGAATCAAAAGGACCTAAATTTGCGACAATGAAGATGGCTTGAATTATTAAAGGATTATGATCTAGTGATTGATTATCATCAGGGAAAAGCAAATGTAATTCTTGGCCTTGAAGCGAAAATTTCTTTTCACTTTGAGAGCCATGAACAGGGGTTAGCATTGTCGATGTGGGTCAATTTTAGCGAGATGAGAGCTAAACCGTTATTTCTCGGTTGATTTGTGATGCTCAAAAGAATGATAGTGAGTTGCGGATCAAGAGAACTCAATGCGAATCGAGGTTATGACTCAGATTTTCGAGTTGGACGGATGTTGTTTGATGTTTGAGGACAGAATATGTGTCTTAGAAAAATGATAAATTGATTGAGAAAATATTACATGAAGCGCGCAATGGTACATTTATCAGTTCACCACAGTAGCACAAAATGTATAATGATTTAAAGAAGGCTGTATTGGTGGCGGTATGAAAAGGACATTTACGAATTTGTAACTAAGTGTTTGATCATCAACAAGTAAAAAGTGAACATCAAGTACCTTGAGGATTACTTCAGCGGTAATGGTGCACGAGTGGAAATGGGACAAGATTACCATGGATTTTGTAACGGTTTGCCTTTAACTCCTAAAAAGAAGGATCTTTGTTTGGGTAGTGGTTGATAGATTAACAAAGTCAGCCCACTTTATACCGATGCGTACCGATTACTCACTTGATAAATTAGCGAATTATATATTCTTGAAATTGTGAAGTTGCGCGAATTACCTATGTCTATAATATCGGATAGAGATCCAAGATTTACCTCGAGATTTTGGAAAAAGTTACAAGAAGCTTTGGGTACAAAATTGAACTTTAGTCGCATTTCATCCACAAGCAGATGGTCAAGCGGAAAGAGTAATCCGGTACTCGAAGATATGCTTAGATCTTTGTGTTTTAGAATTTGGAGGTAGTTGGGAGAAATATCTATCTTTGATTGAGTTTGCCTACAATAACGATTATCAATCAAGTATACAAATGGCCGTCTGAAGCCTTATATGGTCGTAAGTGTCGGACTCCTTTATATTGGACCGAGCTTAGTGAGAAAGCAGATTCACGGAGTTGATCTAGTTAAAGAAACCGAAAGAAAATAAAAGTAATTGGGATTGCTTGAAAGGCGCGCCGGATCGACAAAAGTCATATCTGATTTAAAAAGAAAGAGATTGAATTTCAAGTGGGTGATAAAGTGTTCTTGAAGGTGTCACCATGGAAAAAGATTACGAGATTTAGTCGAAAAGGCAAGTTGAGTCCGCGTTTTATTGGGCGTCTGAGATTCTTGAGAGAATTGGACGATGGCATATCGGTTGGCCTTACTGCGTGAGTTAGAAAAGATTCATAACGTGTTTCATGTATCAATGTTGCGACGTTATCGTTCGATCCTTCACATGTGATTTCCCAACGAAATTGAGATTCGATCGGATATGACCTATGAGGAGGAACCAATAAAGATTTTGGCTCGAGAAGTTAAGCAGTTAAGAAACAAAAGTATAGCCTTAGTGAAAGTATTGTAGCACAGACATGGGATAGAAGAGGCTACGTGGGAACTTGAGGAAGCTATGAGGAAGCAGTACCCAAACCTCTTTCTGAGTAAGATTTTAGGGGCGAAAATCTCTAAAGGGAAGAATTGTGACAACGAATTAGGGCCTAATCGGAATAGTGGTTTCGTGACCACAAATCCGAGATAGAAATAATTGTTTTATAAATATTTTGGGGTTTATGATATGATTGCATGATTGTGTGAAAATTTAGTGATGAAATTCTATGCCTAAAGTGTTTAAATTGAAAGTAGGGACTAAATCGAATAAGTTGCAAAATTTGCATACTAGAAATTTTAGTATGAAATTGTTTTGAAATATTTATTAGGAGGTCTTAAATAGCAATTCTACCAATTTTAAGTTCATGGACAAATTTAGGACATGGAAGGAATTTTGGAAAGTTTAGTAGTAAGGGTATTTTGGTCATTTGATATTAAATGAAATAAAATGGGAAAAATAACACAAAATAGTCATCTTCCCCATTTAGTTGCTGCGAAACTTCACTCTCTCCATAGCTAGGATTCTTCAACTTTCAAGCTCCATAGTAAGTGATTCTAAGCCCGTTTTAATGTTCTTTACGTTTTGGAATCCGGAAGCTCGATTAAGCTTATGCTAGTAATAATTTAACCTAGGGTTCATATTTGGAAAAATACCCATAGGTGAAATTTGTGTATTTTGATGTTTTATGATAGAATATGAGGTTTTAAATTGTGTTAAATAATTTGTGCTACTCGGTTTTAAGTGAAAGCAGTAAAACGGCATAATCGGTAAAAATACCTAATGTTCATAACTATATGATAGAGTGGGAATTTGATGTTGTTGTAGAAGAGAAAAATGTTCAGCATATCATAAAACATAAGAATAAGGGCTGAAATTAAATTCCCGAGCCTAGGGGCAAAATTGTAATTTTGTAAAAGTTAGGGGGCAAAAATGTAATTTTTCTACAATGTGATTTTTGGATTGAAATAAATAGTATGAGTATTAAATGAGCTAAATGTGTTATTATAGATCAAGAAAGCGGAGGCCGACCTCGAGCAGGGAAAGAAAAAGTTTTGGACTAAATTGCAAAATTTCCATATTTTGCACCAAGGTAAGTTAATATGTAAATATTACAATAATTTCATGTACATTCTTATATTTCAGCCTATTATATAAATATACTAGCTGATGTTAAAATATAAATTGACTATGGGAAGAATGGAAATAAATCTGAGAGAGAGATCCGGTTGAACATTGGAGAGATCGAATGAAATAGAGGGCGTAGCTAGGTCACATGTATGATCTTGAGTGCACATCATGTGTACAAAGAAAGCTCTGAGAGACACCTGTAGTAGCTAGGTCACATCGTGATCGAGATGTATCCCATGTAGACAAGAGAGCTACGTGAAAGATAAATGTAGCTAGGTGCATGCGTGATTCCAAGTGAAGGACACCATGTAGACAAGAGAGCTACGTGAAAGATAAATGTAGCTAGGTGCATGCGTGATTCCAAGTGAAGGACACCATGTAGACAAGAGAGCTCTGAGACAAATCGGCTAGAGTCGCATGAGTGGTACTAAGTGTTCCCCATGTGTACAAGAGGCGAACTAAATGAAGTATGATGGTGAAATTTGTGTCTTTGAAAGCAGTTAAATATCGAGGATTGATCCGAATTGTTCAGCAGGATGGTTTTGTGGTGACATTGTGGTTTGGACCTACACTTATAGTGAATGAAATGTGGTGAAAATGAATTGTGGCATATACATATATACGATAAAATGAGGTTAGCATAAAGAATGTGTGAAAGAGTGAAATTAGTATTAAAACTGTTTTTAGATGGCAGCAGTGACGTGATTTTGAAAAATCACCAAAAATAGGAGGAATATAATTAGAGGTTGAATGAGATGTGAAATTAAAGCTTAATGAGTCTACTTTCATATAAAAGAAGCAGGGCAAGCAAAGGAATTCTATATTTTGAGATATTTACAATTGTAACTGACTTGCTCAGGATGAATACGTGATCCCTGTTTCCACTTTGAAAAATCATTAAAAATTGTACAAAGCAAACTAGAAATATAGTTTACATGCCTAAATTCCTTATTGAGACTAGTTTTAAATACAACAGACTTCAGGGTTGTTTGAGTTATGTACTGAGAGAAATTCAATTCGTAGTGGACAGAGGTCAGGCCAGTCGAGCTGTGTAACAGGAAACTTTAACTAATAAACTGTACTAATCTGCTGAACCAAAATTATAAAAAAATTTAGCAAGAAGCTTTATGAGTCTAGATTCAGGAAATTTTACGGATATGAATTTCGAGTTTTGTAACTCGAGTTATGATTTATTTAGTGAATATGACACAGCGAGAGACAGCTTAATCGAAGTGGAATAAGTAGTGAAGTTAAAGTAGACATACTTGAATTGTTGTGTAAACATGTTAGATTCTTAAATTAGTATTTACATACTACTTACTAAGCTATAAGCACTTCGTTTTCTCTCTTTTGTCTTATAGTGTTCTCCGACTTGCTTTCGAGAGTCAAGGATCGTGAAGATCTACCGCACTATCATACTTTGGGGTATTTGAACTAAATGTTTTGAATTATGGCATGTATAGTAGGCAAAAATTATTTTGTTATGTGTCATATTTGTCTAGGTTTAAAATATTAATTCTGATGCTCGACGATTACTTTGTACAAGCCATAAAAGTTGGCTAATATTGTTCAAGATATATGTTATCGATGCATTATCAAATGGGATGACATATTTCTATCTTGGTATATGTTATGTTACGGTAATACCTTGTATCTGTTAAATGACGACAGTAGCAGGTAAGGGTGTTACATTTAGTAGTATCGAGCTATGGTTTAGTCGGTTCTCGGACTAATAAAGTGTGTGTAAAAGTCTAGCTATACATGCCATAAAAATATTGTGATAGTGTGGTGACTCTGATTATTCTAAAGCGTGTTTTGTTTTAATATAGTAATGGATCTGAAGGAAGGCTGCGGTGATGATCTTTGCTAATGTGTCATGAAGCTCCCTTTGAGGACGGCGCTTTGTGGAAAATAGACACTGAGACATTGGGACAAGGAGATGAGGCTGGGGCGCCTTTCTCCAAATGATGAACAATTGGTATCTTGAATTTATTGAGCAAATCCAAATGCTCAACCTCCTCCACCCCTCCTATACCTCGGGCGATTCTGTGGCTGCTCAAGGTATAAATTTGGTAAGAATGAACAAGCCTCCGGTTGACAAGATTAGAAAACAAGGGGCGAAGAGTTTAGAGCAAGGTTGATGATGATCTGAGAAAGCGGAATTACGGCTTGAAAATTCTACCGTGTATTTGATGAGCTCTCATGTACACGAGGAATGCTTAAAGTGTCTTGTATCACTTTTGAGAGATTGACCTACCTTTGGTGGAAGACTTTGGTTGCAGATGGTGCCAAAAGAAAAAAGTTACTTAGGATTTCTTCGGGAAGAATTTAGAAAGAAATACATAAGTCGGTGATTTATTGATCAAAAGCGGAAGGAGTTCCTTGAATTGAAGCAAGGAAAAATGTGCATCATGAGTATGAGCGAATTTGTAAGACTCGACAAGTATGCCCGAGGAATGTGTGTCCACAGAGGCCATTATGTGTAGAAGATTTGAAGATGGGCTGAATGAGGACATTAAAGTGTTTGTAGGGATTTTGGAGTTGAAAGAATTTGTAGTATTGGTTGATCGAGCTCTTAAAGCGAAGAATTGAACAAAGAAAGAAGAAAAGGCTGCTATTGAGGCTCGAGATGTCGAGAAAAAAGAGCAGATAAGTAAGCCATTTCAATCTCAACCAAAGAGGTCCAAAGAGACAAACCCTCGAATAGCGGTTTCAATTGGGGATTTACGAGAGATCGTGGTAGAGCATATTAGGTCTAAAGCTCAAGCTACTTGATTGGCAAGTGTGGGTAATGTGCGACCTAGAAAGCGAGTGTCGACAATGTGGCGAGCAACATTATGGTGAGTGTTGGGGGCCAAAGCGAGCTTGTTTAGTCTTGAGTTCTCATGAGCATTTTATTAGAGGCTGTCAGGAGAAGGTTAAAGAAGAAAGATTTGAGTGTTAGGCAGAATACCACCAGCTAGTAGAGGTAGACCACAGAAATCTTGGAGGTGGGACTAGTAGTAGAAGCTGTGATGAAAGATTTAGCGGCAAGATCGAAGCTAGAGCACTGCTAGAGCTTATGCTATCGTGCTCGAGAAGATGCATCATCTCCGATGTCATTCTTGGTACATTTCTCTTTATGATACTATTGTTATTGCATTGATTGATCCGGGTCCACCCATTCCTATATTTGCATGAATTTAGTATCCAATAAAAGTTGCTGTTGAATTCTTGAGTTCTGATTAAAGTGTCGAACCCTTAGGCCAATATGTGCTAGTTGACAAGGTTTGCAAGAATTGCCCATTAATGATTCAAGGTCCTTTATTTTCAAGCCAACTTGATCTTGTTACCATTTGGTGAGTTTGGCGTTATCTTGGGAATGGGTGGTTAACATTGTATGATGCTAAGGTAGATTGTAAACAAAAGACACTAGAGTTAAAATGTGAAAATGGAGAAATTACGTGGGTTGAAGCAGACGAATCAAATAAATTGCCTATGGTGATTTCGCACATGTCTGCTGAAATACATGAGAAAAGGGTGTGAAGCTTATAAAGCTTATGTAATGAATGTTGAGATGTCTCAAGCTGAAATTTGAATCGATACCTATAGTCTGTGAGTTTCGGATGTATTTCGGAGGAATTGCAGGTTGCCTCAAGCGAGAGATAGATTTTGCCATTGATTTGTTCTTAAGTCTTGCCGATCTCGATTGCTCCATATAGAATGGCTCAATTGAATTAAAAAAATTGAAGGCTCGATTCACGGGAGTTAACGGACAAAGGGATTTGTGAGACGAGTTTCTCTCCACAGGGTGCTCTGTATTATTAAGTAAAGAAGAAGGATGGTTCAATGAGACTTTGCATTGATTCCGTCGACAATAAGGTGACTATAAAGAACAAGTACCCATTCTTGAGGATTGATGATTTATTCGATCGGTTAAAGGGGCCACGGTGTTTTCAAAGATTGATTTGAGGTGCGGTTACTATCGGTGAGAGTTAAGAGTCGGATGTCGAAAACCGCCTTTAGGACAAGGTATGGACATTATGAGTTTACGGTGATGCCTTTTGGCTTAACAAATGCTCGACCATATTTATGGACTTAATGAATCGGATTTTCGGCCATATTTGGATAAGTTTGTAGTAGTGTTTATAGATGACATTTTAATTTATTCTCGAGATGAGTTTGAACATGCGAACACTTGAGAACTATATTGCGAGATCTTGAGAGAAAAAAAGCTGTTTGCCAAGTTTAGTAAAAGTGAGTTACGGCCCGTGAAGTCGGATTTTTAGGGCATATAGTCTCGGTGATGGTATTGGTGGATCCAAGCAAGATTTCTGCGATCGTTGATTGAAACCGCCCAAGAATATATCTGAGGTTAGAAGCTTTTAGGCTTGGCGGGTATTATAAGCGTTTTGTTGAAGGATTTTCGATAATTGCCTCTCCTATGACTAAATTGTTGCGAGAAGAATGTTAAGTTTGAATGGGTGATAAATGTCAATGAGTTTTGAAAAGTTGAAAGCACGATTATTGAAGCACCAATTTTAGTACTGACTTAAAAGTCGGGAAAGGAGTTAAGTAATTTATAGTGATGCATCATTGCGGGCCTTGGATGTGTGTTGATGCAAGAGGGCAAAGTAGTAGCTTATGCTTGAAGCGATTAAAACCGCATGAGAAGAACTATCCTACACATGATTTGGGCGGCATTGTTGTTTTGCCTTGAAGATTTGGCGACATTATTTATACGGTGAAAAATGCGAATTTTCTTGATCACAAAAGTTTGAAGTACTTGATGAATCAAAAGGACCTAAATTTGCGACGGTGAAGATGGCTTGAATTATTAAAGGATTATGATCTAGTGATTGATTATCATCAGGGAAAAGCAAATGTAATTCTTGGCCTTGAAGCGAAAATTTCTTTTCACTTTGAGAGCCATGAACAGGGGTTAGCATTGTCGATGTGGGTCAATTTTAGCGAGATGAGAGCTAAACCGTTATTTCTCGAGTTGATTTGTGATGCTCAAAAGAATGATAGTGAGTTGCGGATCAAGAGAACTCAATGCGAATCGAGGTTATGACTTCAGTTTTGAGTTGGACGGATAGTATGTTTGATGTTTGAGACAGAATATGTGTCTTAGAAAAATGATAAATTGATTGAGAAAATATTACATAGGCGCACAATGGCATTTATCAGTTCACCACAGTAGCACAAAAATGTATAATGATTTAAAGAAGGTATTGTATTGGTGGCGGTATGAAAAGGACATTTACGAATTTGTAACTAAGTGTTTGATCATCAACAAGTAAAAATTTGAACATCAAGTACCTTGAGGATTACTTCAGCCGGTAATGGTGCACAGTGGAAATGGGACAAGATTACCATGGATTTTGTAACGGTTTGCCTTTAACTCCTAAAAGAAGGATCTTTGTTTGGGTAGTGGTTGATAGATTAACAAAGTCACCCACTTTATACCGATGCGTCTGATTACTCACTTGATAAATTAGCGAATTATATATTCTTTGAAATTGTGAAGTTGCGGAGTACCTATGTCTATAATATCGAGATAGAGATCCAAGATTTACCTCGAGATTTTGGAAAAAGTTACAAGAAGCTTTGGGTACAAAATTGAACTTTAGTACGCATTTCATCCACAAGCAGATGGTCAAGCGGAAAGAGTAATCCGGTACTCGAAGATATGCTTAGATCTTTGTGTTTTAGAATTTGGAGGTAGTTGGGAGAAATATCTATCTTTGATTGAGTTTGCCTACAATATGAGTTATCAATCAAGTATACAAATGGCCGTCTGAAGCCTTATATGGTCGTAAGTGTCGGACTCCTTTATATTGGACCGAGCTTAGTGAGAAAGCAGATTCACGGAGTTGATCTAGTTAAAAAAACGAAGAAGAAAATAAAAGTAATTGGGATTGCTTGAAAAGGCTGCTTGGATCGACAAAAGTCATATCTGATTTAAAAAGAAAAAGATTGAATTTCAAGTGGGTGATAAAGTGTTCTTGAAGGTGTCACCATGGAAAAAGATTACGAGATTTAGTCGAAAAGGCAAGTTGAGTCCGCGTTTTATTGGGCGTCTGAGATTCTTGAGAGAATTGGACGATGGCATATCGGTTGGCCTTACGGCGAGTTAGAAAAGATTCATAACGTGTTTCATGTATCAATGTTGCGGCGTTATCGTTACGATCCTTCACATGTGATTTCCCAACGAAATTGAGATTCGATCGGATATGACCTATGAGGAGGAACCAATAAAGATTTTGGCTCGAGAAGTTAAGCAGTTAAGAAACAAAAGTATAGCCTTAGTGAAAGTATTGTAGCACAGACATGGGATAGAAGAGGCTACGTGGGAACTGAGGAAGCTATGAGGAAGCAGTACCCAAACCTCTTCTGGGTAAGATTTTGGGGCGAAAATCTCTAAAGGGAGAATTGTGACAACCGAATTAGGGCCTAATCGGAATAGTGGTTTCGTGACCACAAATCCGAGATAGAAATAATTGTTTTATAAATATTTTGGGGTTTATGATATGATTGCATGATTGTGTGAAAATTTCGTGATGAAATTCTATGCCTAAAGTGTTTAAATTGAAAGTAGGGACTAAATCGAATAAGTTGCAAAATTTGCATACTAGAAATTTTAGTATGAAATTGTTTTGAAATATTTATTAGGAGGTCTTAAATAGCAATTCTACCAATTTTAAGTTCATGGACAAATTTAGGACATGGAAGGAATTTTGGAAAGTTTAGTAGTAAGGGTATTTTGGTCATTTGATATTAAATGAAATAAAATGGGAAAAATAACACAAAATAGTCATCTTCCCCATTTAGTTGCTGCGAAACTTCACTCTCTCCATAGCTAGGGATTCTTCAACTTTCAAGCTCCATAGTAAGTGATTCTAAGCCCGTTTTTAATGTTCTTTACGTTTTGGAATCCGGAAGCTCGATTAAGCTTATGCTAGTAATAATTTAACCTAGGGTTCATATTTGGAAAAATACCCATAGGTGAAATTTGTGTATTTTGATGTTTTATGATAGAATATGAGGTTTTAAATTGTGTTAAATAATTTGTGCTACTCGGTTTTAAGTGAAAGCAGTAAAAGCAGCATAATCGGTAAAAATACCTAATGTTCATAACTATATGATAGAGTAGAATTTGATGTTGTTGTAGAAAGAAAAATGTTCAGCATATCATAAAACATAAGAATAAGGGCTGAAATTAAATTCCGAGCCTAGGGGCAAAATTGTAATTTTGTAAAAGTTAGGGGCAAAAATGTAATTTTTCTACAATGTGATTTTGGATTGAAATAAATAGTATGAGTATTAAATGAGCTAAATGTGTTATTATAGATCAAGAAAGGGCAGGCCGACCTCGAGCAGGGGAAAGAAAAAGTTTTGGACTAAATTGCAAAATTTCCATATTTTGCACCAAGGTAAGTTAATATGTAAATATTACAATAATTTCATGTACATTCTTATATTTCAGCCTATTATATAAATATACTAGCTGATGTTAAAATATAAATTGACTATGGGAAGAATGGAAATAAATCTAGAGAGAGATCCGGTTGAACATTAGGAGATCGAATGAAATAGAGGGCGTAGCTAGGTCACATGTATGATCTTGAGTGCACATCATGTGTACAAAAGCTTCTGAGACACCCTGTAGTAGCTAGGTCACATCGTGATACGAGATGTATCCCATGTAGACAAGAGAGCTACGTGAAGATAAATGTAGCTAGGTGCATGCGTGATTCCAAGTGAAGGACACCATGTAGACAAGAGAGCTACGTGAAAGATAAATGTAGCTAGGTGCATGCGTGATTCCAAGTGAAGGACACCATGTAGACAAGAGAGCTCTGAGACAAATCGGCTAGGTCGCATGAGTGGTACTAAGTGTTCCCCATGTGTACAAGAATAGAACTAAATGAAATATGATGGTGGGGGCGTGTCTTTGAAACCGTTAAATATCGAGGATTGATCCGAATTGTTCAGCAGGATGGTTTTGTGGTGACATTGTGGTTTGGACCTACACTTATAGTGAATGAAATGTGGTGAAAATGAATTGTGGCATATACATATATACGATAAAATGAGGTTAGCATAAAGAATGTGTGAAAGAGTGAAATTAGTATTAAAACTGTTTTTAGATGGCAGCAGTGACGTGATTTTGAAAAATCACCAAAAATAGGAGGAATATAATTAGAGGTTGAATGAGATGTGAAATTAAAGCTTAATGAGTCTACTTTCATATAAAAGAAGCAGGGCAAGCAAAGGAATTCTATATTTTGAGATATTTACAATTGTAACTGACTTGCTCAGGATGAATACGTGATCCCCTGTTTCCACTTTGAAAAATCATTAAAAATTGTACAAAGCAAACTAAAAATATAGTTTACATGCCTAAATTCCTTATTGAGACTAGTTTTAAATACAACAGACTTCAGGGTTGTTTGAGTTATGTACTGAGAGAAATTCAATTCGTAGTGGACAGAGGTCAGGCCAGTCGAGCTGTGTAACAGGAAACTTTAACTAATAAACTGTACTAATCTGCTGAACCAAAATTATAAAAAATTTAGCAAGAAGCTTTATGAGTCTAGATTCAGGAAATTTTACGGATATGAATTTCGAGTTTTGTAACTCGAGTTATGATTTATTTAGTGAATATGACACAGCAGAGACAGCTTAATCGAAGTGGAATAAGTAGTGAAGTTAAAGTAGACATACTTGAATTGTTGTGTAAACATGTTAGATTCTTAAATTAGTATTTACATACTACTTACTAAGCTATAAGCTTACTTCGTTTTCTCTCTTTTGTCTTATAGTGTTCTCGACTTGCTCGAGTCAAGGATCGTGAAGATCTACCGCACTATCATACTTTGGGGTATTTGAACTAAATGTTTTGAATTATGGCATGTATAGTAGGCAAAAATTATTTTGTTATGTGTCATATTTGTCTAGGTTTAAAATATTAATTCTGATACTCGACCGATTACTTTGTACAAGCCATAAAAGTTGGCTAATATTGTTCAAGATATATGTTATCGATGCATTATCAAATGGGATGACATATTTCTATCTTGGTATATGTTATGTTACGGTAATACCTTGTATCTGTTAAAGTGACGATAGCAGGTAAGGGTGTTACATTTAGTAGTATCGAGCTATGGTTTAGTCGGTTCTCGGACTAATAAAGTGTGTGTAAAGTCTAGCTATACATGCCATAAAAATATTGTGATAGTGTGGTGACTCTGATTATTCTAAAGCGTGTTTTGTTTTAATATAGTAATGGATCACAAGAAGGCTGCGGTGATGATCTTTGCTAGTAATGTCTGTGGCTCCCTTTAAAGGACAGCGCTTTGTGGAAAATAGACACGAGACATTGGGACAAGGAGATGAGGCTGGGGCGCCTTTCTCCAAATGATGAACAATTGGTATCTTGAATTTATTGAGCAAATCCAAATGCTCAACCTCCTCCACCCCTCCTATACCTCGGGCGATTCACTGTGGCTGCTCAAGGTATAAATTTGGTAGAATGAACAAGCCTCCGGTTGACAAGATTAGAAAACAAAGGTAGAAGAGTTTAGAGCAAGGTTGATGATGATCTGAAAGCGGAATTACGGCTTGAAAATTCTACCGTGTATTTGATGAGCTCTCATGTACACGAGGAATGCTTAAAGTGTCTTTGTATCACTTTTGAGAGATTGACCTACCAACGGTGGAAGACTTTGGTTGCGATGGTGCCAAAAGAAAAAGTTACTTGGGATTTCTTCGGGAAGAATTTAGAAAGAAATACATAAGTCGGCGATTTATTGATCAAAAGCGGAAGGAGTTCCTTGAATTGAAGCAAGGAAAAATGTACATCATGAGTATGAGCAATTTGTAAGACTCGTACAAGTATGCCGAGGAATGTGTGTCACAAGGGCCATTATGTGTAGAAGATTTGAAGATGGGCTGAATGAGGACATTAAAGTGTTTGTAGGGATTTTGGAGTTGAAAGAATTTGTAGTATTGGTTGATCGAGCTCTTTAAAGTAGAAGAATTGAACAAAGAAAGAAGAAAAGCTGCTATTGAGGCTCGAGATGTCGAGAAAAAAGCAGATAAGTAAGCCATTTCAATCTCAACCAAAGAGGTCAAAAGACAAACCCTCGAATAGCGGTTTCAATTGGGGATTTACGAGAGATCGTGGTAGAGCATATTAGGGGTCTAAAGCTCAAGCTACTTGATTGGCAAGTGTGGGTAATGTGCGACCTAGAAAGAAGTGTCGACAATGTGGCGAGCAACATTATGGTGAGTGTTGGGGGCCGGCGAGCTTGTTTAGTCTTGGTTCTCATGAGCATTTTATTAGAGGCTGTCAGGAGAAGGTTAAAGAAGAAAGATTTGAGTGTTAGGCAGAATACCACAGCTAGTAGAGGTAGACCCAGAAATCTTGGAGGTGGGACTAGTAGTAGAAGCTGTGATGAAAGATTTAGCGGCAAGATCGAAGCTAGAGCACTGCTAGAGCTTATGCTATCGTGCTTTCGAGAAGATGCATCATCTCCGATGTCATTCTTGGTACATTTTCTCTTTATGATACTATTGTTATTGCATTGATTGATCCGGGTCCACCCATTCCTATATTTGCATGAATTTAGTATCCAATAAAAAGTTACTGTTGAATTCTTGAGTTTACGATTAAAGTGTCGAACCCTTAGGCCAATATGTGCTAGTTGACAAGGTTTGCAAGAATTGCCCATTAATGATTCAAGGTCCTTTTTTCAGGCCAACTTGATCTTTGTTACCATTTGGTGAGTTTGGCGTTATCTTGGGAATGGGTGGTTAACATTGTATGATGCTAAGGTAGATTGTAAACAAAAGACACTAGAGTTAAAATGTGAAAATGGAGAAATTACGTGGGTTGAAGCAGACGAATCAAATAAATTGCCTATGGTGATTTCGCACATCTGCCTGAAATACATGAGAAAAGGGTGTGAAGCTTATAAAGCATGTAATGAATGTTGAGATGTCTCAAGCTGAAATTTGAATCGATACCTATAGTCTGTGAGTTTCGGATGTATTTCGGAGGAATTGCAGGTTGCCTCAAGCAGAGAGATAGATTTTGCCATTGATTTGTTCTTAGGTCTTGCAGATCTCGATTGCTCCATATAGAATGGCTCATTGAATTAAAAGAATTGAAGGCTCGATTCACGGGAGTTAACGGACAAAGGATTTGTGAGACCGAGTTTCTCTCCACTGGGTGCTCTGTATTATTAAAAGAAGAAGGATGGTTCAATGAGACTTTGCATTGATTACTGTCGACAATAAGGTGACTATAAAGAACAAGTACCCATTAGAGGATTGATGATTTATTCGATCGAGTTAAAGGGGCCACAGTGTTTTCAAAGATTGATTTGAGGTCTGGTTACTATCGGTGAGAGTTAAGAAGTCGGATGTCGAAAACCGCCTTTAGGACAAGGTATGGACATTATGAGTTTGGTGATGCCTTTTGGCTTAACAAATGCTCCGACCATATTTATGGACTTAATGAATCGGATTTTCGGCCATATTTGGATAAGTTTGTAGTAGTGTTTATAGATGACATTTTAATTTATTCTCGAGATGAGTTTGAACATGCGAACACTTGAGAACTATATTGCAGATCTTGAGAGAAAAAGCTGTTTGCCAAGTTTAGTAAAAGTGAGTTACGGCTTCGTGAAGTCGGATTTTTAGGGCATATAGTCTCGGTGATGGTATTGGTGGATCAAGCAAGATTTCTGCGATCGTTGATTGAAACCAGCAAGAATATATCTGAGGTTAGAAGCTTTTAGGCTTGGCGGGTATTATAAGCGTTTTGTTGAAGGATTTTCGATAATTGCCTCTCCTATGACTAAATTGTTGCGAGAAGAATGTTAAGTTTGAATGGGTGATAAATGTCAACGAGTTTTGAAAAGTTGAAAGCACGATTATTGAAGCACCAATTTTAGTACTGACTAGAAGTCGGGAAAGGAGTTAAGTAATTTATAGTGATGCATCATTGCGGGCCTTGGATGTGTGTTGATGCAAGAGGGCAAAAGTAGTAGCTTATGCTTGGCGATTAAAACGCATGAGAAGAACTATCCTACACATGATTTGGGAGGCGGCATTATTGTTTTTGCCTTGAAGATTTGGCGACATTATTTATCACGGTGAAAAATGCGAATTTTCTTGATCACAAAAGTTTGAAGTACTTGATGAATCAAAGGACCTAAATTTGCG
This sequence comes from Gossypium arboreum, assembly GCF_025698485.1. NCBI lineage: Eukaryota > Viridiplantae > Streptophyta > Magnoliopsida > Malvales > Malvaceae > Gossypium > Gossypium arboreum. The sequence goes on from NW_026440464.1 coordinate 25,798, forward strand.
GCGAAGATGGCGAATTATTAAAGGATTATGATCTAGTGATTGATTATCATCAAGGAAAAGCAAATGTAATTCTTGGCGCCTTGAGCGAAAATTTCTTTTCACTTTGAGAGCCATGAACAGGGGTTAGCATTGTCGATGTGGGTCAATTTTAGCGAGAGATGAGAGCTAAACCGTTATTTCTCCGGTTGATTTGTGATGCTCAAAGAATGATAGTGAGTTGCGGATCAAGAGAACTCAATCGAATCGAGTTATGACTTCAGATTTTGAGTTGGACGGATGGTATTTGATGTTTGAGAGCAGAATATGTGTCTTGAAAAATGATAAATTGATTGAGAAAATATTACATGAGGCGCTAATGGTACATTTATCGATTCACCACAGTAGCACAAAATGTATAATGATTTAAAGAAGGCTGTATTGGTGGCGGTATGAAAAGGACATTTCGAATTTGTAACTAAGTGTTTGATCATCAACAAGTAAAAGTGAACATCAAGTACCTTGAGGATTACTTCATACCGGTAATGGTGCACAGTGGAAATGGGACAAGATTACCATGGATTTTGTAACGGTTTGCCTTTAACTCCTAAAAGAAGGATCTTTGTTTGGGTAGTGGTTGATAGATTAACAAAGTCAGCCCACTTTATACCGATGCGTACCGATTACTCACTTGATAAATTAGCGAATTATATATTCTTTGAAATTGTGAAGTTGCACGGAGTACCTATGTCTATAATATCAGATAGAGATCCAAGATTTACCTCGAGATTTTGGAAAAAGTTACAAGAAGCTTTGGGTACAAAATTGAACTTTAGTCGCATTTCATCCACAAGCAGATGGTCAAGCGGAAAGAGTAATCCGGTACTCGAAGATATGCTTAGATCTTGTGTTTTAGAATTTGGAGGTAGTTGGGAGAAATATCTATCTTTGATTGAGTTTGCCTACAATAATGAGTTATCAATCAAGTATACAAATGGCCGTCTGAAGCCTTATATAATTAAGTAAGTGTTGGACTCCTTTATATTGGACCGAGCTTAGTGAGAAAGCAGATTCACGGAGTTGATCTAGTTAAAAAACCGAAGAAAATAAAAGTAATTCGGGATTGCTTGAAAGGCTGCTTGGATCGACAAAAGTCATATCTGATTTAAAAAGAAAAGATTGAATTTCAAGTGGGTGATAAAGTGTTCTTGAAGGTGTCACCATGGAAAAAGATTACGAGATTTAGTCGAAAAGGCAAGTTGAGTCGCGTTTTATTGGGCGTCTGAGATTCTTGAGAGAATTGGACGATGGCATATCGGTTGGCCTTCTGGCAGAGTTAGAAAAGATTCATAACGTGTTTCATGTATCAATGTTGCGACGTTATCGTTCGATCCTTCACATGTGATTTCCCAACGAAATTGAGATTCGATCGGATATGACCTATGAGGAGGAACCAATAAAGATTTTGGCTCGAGAAGTTAAGCAGTTAAGAAACAAAAGTATAGCCTTAGTGAAAGTATTGTAGCGCAGACATGGGATAGAAGAGGCTACGTGGGAACTGAGGAAGCTATGAGAAGCAGTACCCAAACCTCTTTCTGGGTAAGATTTTAGGGACGAAAATCTCTAAAGGGAGAATTGTGACAACCCGAATTAGGGCCTAATCGGAATAGTGGTTTCGTGACCACAAATCCGAGATAGAAATAATTGTTTTATAAATATTTTGGGGTTTATGATATGATTGCATGATTGTGTGAAAATTTACGTGATGAAATTCTATGCCTAAAGTGTTTAAATTGAAAGTAGGGACTAAATCGAATAAGTTGCAAAATTTGCATACTAGAAATTTTAGTATGAAATTGTTTTGAAATATTTATTAGGAGGTCTTAAATAGCAATTCTACCAATTTTAAGTTCATGGACAAATTTAGGACATGGAAGGAATTTTGGAAAGTTTAGTAGTAAGGGGTATTTTAGTCATTTTGATATTAAATGAAATAAAATGGGAAAAATAACACAAAATAGTCATCTTCCCATTTAGTTGCTGCGAAACTTCACTCTCTCCATAGCTAGGGATTCTTCAACTTTCAAGCTCCATAGTAAGTGATTCTAAGCCCGTTTTTAATGTTCTTTACGTTTTTGGAATCCCGGAAGCTCGATTAAGCTTATGCTAGTAATAATTTAACCTAGGGTTCATATTTGGAAAAATACCCATAGGTGAAATTTGTGTATTTTGATGTTTTATGATAGAATATGAGGTTTTAAATTGTGTTAAATAATTTGTGCTACTCGGTTTTAAGTGAAAGCAGTAAAAGCAGCATAATCGGTAAAAATACCTAATGTTCATAACTATATGATAGAGTAGAATTTGATGTTGTTGTAGAGAGAAAAATGTTCAGCATATCATAAAACATAAGAATAAGGGCTGAAATTAAATTCCCGAGCCTAGGGGCAAAATTGTAATTTTGTAAAAGTTAGGGGGCAAAAATGTAATTTTTCTACAATGTGATTTTTGGATTGAAATAAATAGTATGAGTATTAAATGAGCTAAATGTGTTATTATAGATCAAGAAAGTATGAGGCCCGACCTCGAGCAGGGAAAGAAAAAGTTTTGGACTAAATTGCAAAATTTCCATATTTTGCACCAAGGTAAGATTGTATGTAAATATTACAATAATTTCATGTACATTCTTATATTTCAGCCTATTATATAAATATACTAGCTGATGTTAAAATATAAATTGACTATGGGAAGAATGGAAATAAATCTGAGAGAGAGAGATCCGGTTGAACATTGGAGAGATCGAATGAAATAGAGGGGCGTAGCTAGGTCACATGTATGATCTTTGAGTGCACATCATGTGTACAAAAGCTACTGAGACACCCTGTAGTAGCTAGGTCACATCGTGATCACGAGATGTATCCCATGTAGACAAGAGAGCTACGTGAAAGATAAATGTAGCTAGGTGCATGCGTGATTCCAAGTGAAGGACACCATGTAGACAAGAGAGCTACGTGAAAGATAAATGTAGCTAGGTGCATGCGTGATTCCAAGTGAAGGACACCATGTAGACAAGAGAGCTCTGAGACAAATCGGCTAGGTCGCATGAGTGGTACTAAGTGTTCCCCATGTGTACAAGAGAATAGAACTAAATGAAGTATGATGGTGGGGTGTGTCTTTGCAAAGCGTTAAATATCGAGATTGATCCGAATTGTTCAGCAGGATGGTTTTGTGGTGACATTGTGGTTTGGACCTACACTTATAGTGAATGAAATGTGGTGAAAATGAATTGTGGCATATACATATATCACGATAAAATGAGGTTAGCATAAAGAATGTGTGAAAGAGTGAAATTAGTATTAAAACTGTTTTTAGATGGCAGCAGTGACGTGATTTTGAAAAATCACCAAAATAGGAGGAATATAATTAGAGGTTGAATGAGATGTGAAATTAAAGCTTAATGAGTCTACTTTCATATAAAAGAAGCAGGGCAAGCAAAGGAATTCTATATTTTGAGATATTTACAATTGTAACTGACTTGCTCAGGATGAATACGTGATCCCTGTTTCCACTTTGAAAAATCATTAAAAATTGTACAAAGCAAACTAAAAATATAGTTTACATGCCTAAATTCCTTATTGAGACTAGTTTTAAATACAACAGACTTCAGGGTTGTTTGAGTTATGTACTGAGAGAAATTCAATTCGTAGTGGACAGAGGTCAGGCCAGTCGAGCTGTGTAACAGGGGAAACTTTAACTAATAAACTGTACTAATCTGCTGAACCAAAATTATAAAAAAAATTTAGCAAGAAGCTTTATGAGTCTAGATTCAGGAAATTTTACGGATATGAATTTCGAGTTTTGTAACTCGAGTTATGATTTATTTAGTGAATATGACACATGAGACAACTTAATCGAAGTGGAATAAGTAGTGAAGTTAAAGTAGACATACTTGAATTGTTGTGTAAACATGTTAGATTCTTAAATTAGTATTTACATACTACTTACTAAGCTATAAGCACTTCGTTTTCTCTCTTTTGTCTTATAGTGTTCTCCGACTTGCTCGAGAGTCAAGGATCGTGAAGATCTACCGCACTATCATACTTTGGGGTATTTGAACTAAATGTTTTGAATTATGGCATGTATAGTAGGCAAAAATTATTTTGTTATGTGTCATATTTGTCTAGGTTTAAAATATTAGTTCTGATACTCGACCCGTTACTTTGTACAAGCCATAAAAGTTGGCTAATATTGTTCAAGATATATGTTATCGATGCATTATCAAATGGGATGACATATTTCTATCTTGGTATATGTTATGTTACGGTAATACCTTGTATCTGTTAAATGACCGTGATAGCGGGTAAGGGGTGTTCTGAAATTGCTTTGGGAATGGCAATTCAGATTCCCGAACTTATGAGAGCAATTGTCGTTAAAAGGGATTTAGCCTGAGAGTGGTAATCTTGAGCATTACTCTAAGTTTTTTACTATGGGGATTTAGCTTGAATTTGGTAATCCCGCCATAAGATGTAAGGTTCACGGAGTGCATACTTAAGATGACTACTCGTATGATTTGACGGTAAATGGTTATCCATCGAGATTTCCTAGAAATTCAGCAGGAATTAAC
>NW_026440465.1:0-44933 GCF_025698485.1 Gossypium arboreum
ATACGGTATATAGTCGACAAATCAGAATATTCAGAAAAATTCAGAGTAATACTTACAGACTTGGGCCGGAGATTCGGTGTGCCACCTCTTTGATTGTCAAATTTCAAAAACCCAGAAAAACTTAAACCATTTTTAGTTTAAACCTTAAAACATGTGCACCTTGTAGAATATCCTTGAAAAGAACTTTTCAAAACTATTTCCAAAAAATACCCTTCTTGGGCCTAAGTTTTTCGAAAAGATTTTCAGACCCGATCCACAACCGAGTTATTGCAATCGGGCTCTGCTACCACTAAATGTAACACCCCAAACCCAGCCCAGATGTTACGATCGGATCTGACGTGCCACATCGAAACGTTAAAAACAATTTGTATTTTTGATCTAGGAAATCGTACTTAGTGATCAAAGGTTGATTTCATTATAGGTTAAAGTGAATGAAAGCTGAGCACCAGGTAGGAAACTAGAAAAGAGGAGGTGAGTCCATCGGACTGCTTAAGTACCAATCTCCCTTCGGATCCAATCCTAGACATGCACACCACCATTGCCACACCTTAACTTCGTGTATGTTCTTAGGAAACTGATTCAATTAAGTCCAATTTAAGGAAAAGTGATTAATTTTGGAAAAACGTTTTCGTTGTGGAAGTTTTTCTTTGTTGTCGTGATATTTTAAAATCAATTACTATTTTTGAAAATGCACCCTAAAACTAATCAGTTTCAGCAATTAAGATAATATCATACCTATTCTAGTAAAACATATTAAAACCATTTAAAATAATTAAAGCGGCCTTATTACAACTTAAAACCCAAAACGATTAAAGTAAATAAAAACTAATTAAATTATAAGAAGAAAATCAAGCTTGCAGTACATGTGGCCACTCCGAATCCCTCACAGCTCCAAGCCCACTATGGTTTGGGATTACCTGCGTAGATGAAAATAAGGGATGAGTTTGGGAAACACAGTGTGTAAAATAACCCAACCATAGTCTAAACTAGTTCAAACCACAGAAACAGATTAAGTTGGGCCTTAGCCCTATACAGAATTCAAAATTAAGCCCATAGGCCCATAACAGAAACAGAACAGATATATCATGTATGTAGAAAACCCAACCCATACCCATCCATATACACCCCCGTGCCAGCCTTACACTATGTAGGGAGACTACTCGGCCCACCCATCTGTCTACATGTCACAAGTATACAAAGATGGTCGCGAGCAGATATTGTGTGAGTCACCAGATCTGAATAATTGTGGCAAGGCCACCAGAAATAGATATTTGTGGCAGAGCCACCAGAACGCTTCCTCCATCATTATAACCCATATCCTATGCAACAGATATACATGTCATGGCATACAACAAAAGAATCAGAGTATCATGCATTTCAGTCAAAATCAACCCTAGAGGTATAATGGTCATTTTGCACCTAAGGGTATAATGGTAATTTTCATACTTAGGGTACTTTAGTAAATTTACCTATTTTAGGGTTTACATACATATTACAGCCATTAACGCATCAATAGAAACACTTACCAAGCGTCCTTACCGAATTAGGCCCATTGGCCCATTATCCCGTTTTCGGCCCATTAAGCCCAAATATATTAAAGTGCACGAAATTGCGCACTCTGCAATCATATCACTTGAGGTTACCAGGATTACAACCAACCCATCTCATGAGTGCTCGCACGTTCGCAAGTCCACAAAATGCCGGCTTTTCAGCATTTCAGCTTTTCAGCTTTTGCCGATCTAGTCTATGAGTGAGTGTCGTTTACACACCTGTTTGCGATGAAACGTTGACGAGTTACACACACCAGTTGCCTACAGTTAGTTACCAATACATTAACTATGAATCCATAACAACTTGTATACAAAACTCCTTACCCAAAAGTCGGCCATTTACACTTTAGGCACTAGAGATCCTACCTTTTTTCCGAATCTAGCGACTAGGTTTAGATCCAGTCGTTCCACTTGTCCAAGCCTCCGATCAGCAGCCTCTAGATCATACTATCATCACAATAAAACAATTGTCACAACCCTAAGAGCCATAGGGCCCAATCGACAGCCTCCCTAAGCCTTTAGGGGTTTCGACTTTTTCTAAAACCCGAAATAAAGAATAGATTCGAAAACTTACCATCGGTTCCTTCAGTCAACGATTCTTCTTAGTTCCTATTCAATTCTGATGCAGATCTAACCCCTCGAATGTTAGTAGAAAATAAATCTTTAAAGGTCTAAAGATTCGGCTACGCCCCTAAGACTATGGGGTTTTCGGCTTCTTGAAATTATGAAGACAAAGATGAAATATGAGGGTTTTGCAGTGATTTTGTCAGCAAGAATTTGGGGTTCAGAGGATGAGAGAATTGGCCAAAAAGATGGAGAAGAATTAGAGGGTTTGGTTAGGAGAAATCGGCACTGAAGAAAAACAGGCTTTCGGGATTTTGGCTTTTATGGCAATCGGCTATAAGGCTTAGAAACAAATGGTAAGGAAGTGGAGTTGAGTAGAATGATAGGAAGATTCGGCTATAGAGGAAAAGAAGAAGAAGAAGAAATAGATGAAGAGAGGAGAAAAGAATTGTCAGAAATGGCACAACTTTACCCCAAGTGCCAAAATTACAACTATCAAAAGACCTAGCCGAATTTTGCCCTCTACAGAAACCCTTGGCTGGCCAACTCTTGCTCCCTGACCAGCTCCTAAATTTCCTCCCTTATCTTATCCTTACTCAATCCGCTTACCAGCTTAAACTCTTCCTAACAGAGTTCCCCCTTGAGTTCTATCACATCCCTTTTTTGTTCACAAAAATAAATACCCTATTTACTTACCTTGAGGCTCGAACCTTGGCTCCCCATAAACATCTACATGCCACTCCCCCTATACCTTATGTGGCGTCACATGCCAATTTACCACAGGTCCCTTGTACCCTATTTTACATCTTTAATTTAAAAGCCTTCAATGCCAGTACTCTCTCTTTTTAAAATTGGGAATTCAGAAATTGCCTCGAATTGGATTTACTCTCGGGTCTTTTAAAGGCTCACTATCATTTTCAGACCCACTACAGATAGTTAAAACACAGAATTTCTAAAATTCAATGAAAATCACAGAAATCCCGAAAATTCCAAAAATTAGGGCGTTACATTAATTTTGCTAAAATCTATTTTATTCATTTAGTTTGCATACTTAGGTCAATTTGCATTAGGGATCCTTGCATTTAGTTTAATATATTTTAATCATCACTTCTCAACTAAATTGTGTTTTTATTTACCAAATTATTAATATAATTTTACAAATTAAGTGACTTAGTAGAAATACAATCCCTGTGTAGACAATTACTCGATACTTACTTATTACTTGATAACGACTGTGTACACTTGCACAAACCTACGCTTTACAAGTTTTTGGTGCAGTTGCGGGGGATTGTCAACTATTGCCATAGTCATTTCTTTTGTGAAATTATTTATTTTCAATTGGATTTATTTCTAACATTACTAACTTATTCCCTTTTTTGTAAAATTTTGTGATTTTATTTTCAGGTGTTTACGAGTATAGATCGAATTATCGATTTACTCCCTGTAGACCCTGAAATTGAGTGAACTTTCAAACAAAGAAGACATGAACAAATAGCTCAAAGACAAGTTGAGATGGACCTTGGAAATCAAAATCAAGACCAAGGTAATAAAGCCGATCATGTACAAAATCCTATCCTCATTACCGATGAAAGGGATCGATGCATCAGACAATATACTGTGCCACTTTTTAGTGAGTTAAACACAGGAATTAGAAGGCCAGATATTGAGGCAACCCAATTTGAATTGAAACCAGTGATGTTTCAAATGCTCCAAATGGTGGGCCAATTTAGTGGTATGCCAATAGAAGATCCACATCTCCATCTTCGATTATTTATAGAGGTAAGTGATTCATTCAAGATAGTCGGTGTGACTGAAAATGTAACAGCCCGTTTTTAGGGTTAATCGGAATAGTGGTTTCAGGGCCACTAAATTCGACGAGTAGGTTTGTAAATATTATATTTAATATTTTCGAGTTAATTGTGATTTTAAAAATGTTTTTGATATTGTGATTTTCGTTTTATAAGCGATTTATTAAGTTCAAGTGGTATGACCTTAAAGTCAAGTGGGTTTAGAAAATGAGGTATCGGAACCTCGTTTCTATAAACCGAGTCCTAAATATTTTTATAAATATTTACGGAGTGGCAATAAGATGCTATTAAGTTTCGTTGAAAAATTTTATCATTTTGATAGTAAATTAAGCAAAAAGGACTAAATCGCGTAAAGTTTAAAACTTGTGTGCTATTAATTAAGGTGTCTAATAGCTATGGTTTATTAAAGGGAAAGTCTTTATAAGAATATTAGACCATTTTTGTGTTAATGGCTGATAGTGGAAGGGTAGTTGGAGTAGTTTTAAATGTTTTTGAAGGTTAATATTGTAAAATAGCTAATAAGTGTTTTAATAAATAAAACAAAATAAAAATTTGGCTTCATTCTCATCATCTATTGCCGAAAGTTAAAAGAAAAAGAAGCCATTGAAGCTTCAAAGTATTTGGCCATTGCATATTATTGGTAAGTCCATTTTGACTCAGTTTTTAGTGATTTTTACGTTTTTGAGATTGTTGCTTCGTAATCTAGCTAGCCCGTTCCTCATTTTAAAATTGTTAAAGTATTTGGATGATGCCATTATTGAATGTTTGAGTATCTTGATGTTTAATGATAGAAAATAAATCTTTGATGTTAGGTTAATAAGTTTTGTTATGTGAATTTTGGTAAAAATGTAACACCCTGAATTTGGGCCTAGAAGTTTTGGGCTTTGAGCATAGGAGCTGTTGAAGGCAGCTTATAATATTTTGTTGTGCATGTAAATTTCGTTAATCAAGGCTTGTTTTAGTGGTTAAGTGTTGGAGAAGTCCTGAGTTCAAATCTGGACTCTAGCAAAAATTTTGGTTTAAGGTGAATCAAACCTGGGTGTAGTAGGTAGGCCTTAAGAATATTGGTGGGGAAATTGTGCCACAAAAAGCCTTGTGGTCTAGTGGCAAAGTAGCACCACATAAGAGGCAGGAAGGTGGCGTCATAGAGTTGGCAAGGAGGTCTAGGGTTCGAAACTCATGGCAATCAAAGAGCATTTATTTTGCTAACAAGGGGCGGCAATAGTTGGTGTTGAATTTAAACTCTGATGATGGAGGGATCCTACATCAGAAAGCTAACATAAGAGTAGATGGAGAGCTGGCTTTAAATAGAGCAAACCATGAGGAGAGTAGGCATACCCTTCTTGGCTGATCTCTTTCGCTTTGTGACGTGTTCGTTTGGGTTAGGCCTCGGCTAAGAGTGCTCAGAGCGCAGATTAACTCCAATCTCCTATCAGGTGTGTATTTCCCACTACTCTAGCTGTAGGATGGCTACTTCAGGCCGCGATGGGCCGAAAGGGGCCATGTGGGCCCAATGGGCCTACGAGCCCAATTGGATAAGTTGTTTGATTATGTAGTAAATATTGGACTAGGCTAGGTGAATCTCATATCTGTGGCTAGATTTGGGCTAAAAGGGCCACACGAGCGTGTGGGCCCATTTGGGCCGAGAAAGGGCTTTAGGCCCATTCGTATTGTTATCCTTGTTTAGAATACTTTAGTTTACCAAATCATCAAAATACCCCTGGTTTGTAAAATTACCAAAATACCCTTGGTTTACAAAATTATCAAAATACCCCTGGTTTGTAAAATTACTACAATACCCTTGGTTTATAAAATCACCAAAATACCCTTGGTTGTAAAATTACCAAAATACCCTTGGTTTACAAAATTACCAAAATACCCCTAATTTGTAAAATTACTAAAATACCCTTGGTTTATAAAATTACCAAAATACCCCTGGTTTGTAAAATTACCAAAATACCCCTGGTTTGTAAAATTATCAAAATACCCCTAGTTTGTAAAATTACCAAACTACCATTGATTTGTGAAATTACTGAAATACCCTCGACCTGTAAAATTATTGAAATACCCTCAACTTGTAAAATTACCAAAGTACCCTTGATTTACAGAATTACCGTTTTACCCTCGATTTACAAAATTACCGAAATACCCTTGTAGGGTAGAAATATTGAAATACCCTTGTAGGGTAGAAATACCAAAATACCCCTGTAAGGTAGAAATACCGAAATACCCCTTTAGGGTAGAATTACTAAAATACCCCTGTAGGGTAGAATTACCGAAATACCCTTGTAGGGTAGAAATACCGAAATACCCCTATAGGGTAGAATTACTGAAATACCCCTGTAGGGTAGAATTACTGAGATACCCTTGTGGGGTAAAATTACCATTTTACCCCTAGAGTGTTAAATGATTGTTTTGCCATTGTGGGCAAGTGGTGACTTGATTTGTGTGGTTGATTGGATTTGATTGTGAATATATGTTGGTGATATGAATGACTTGACTGTGATTGTTTGATTCAAATATGGACATGATATTTCGATTTCAGTATGTTGTATGCCATGACATGTATATCATTGCATGGGATATGGGTTATATTGATGGAGGAAGCGTTCGGCGACCTTTCATGCAATCTGGTGGCCTCGCCACATATATTCGATTCGGTGACTTCGTCACAATATCTGGCGACCTCATTTGCAATCTGGTGGCTTCGCCACATATATATATCTGTTCTGGTGGCCTAGCCACAATATCTTCTGGTGACTTCGTCACAATATCTGGCAGCTTCGCTACAAATTCTGTGGTGTCTAGCGAATGGGTGGGTCGAGTTGTCTCCCCACATAGTGTAAGGTTGGTACGGGGGTGTATACAGATGTATTGGGTTGGATTTGCATTCACATTCGATTCTCGATTACATTACGACATCGATTGATTTCATTACCTAATTCTTATTCGGTTACGATTTTGATTACATTACCTAATCATCGATCTTGATTACGATTCGATTTTGATTTTGATTCATCACCGATTCGATTCGATTCGATTCTTATTTTGATTCTAGTTTTGATAATGTTTCTTATTCTGTAATGGGCTAAGGCCCATCTGGTACTGTCTGTTATAATGGGCTATGGTCCAATTGATACTGAAACTGTAAGTAGGGTTGGGGCCAGACTTTTAATTCTTTTATATGACTGACTGTTCCTTTTATATAGTAGGGGATTTCACACTGAGTTTTCGTAAACTCACCCCGTTTATTAACCTTTCAGGTAACTTTTGGCCTTAGACGGATCAGAGCTGCGAGGGGCTCGGAGGAAGCCACACACACTGTTTATGTTACAGTTTTGATTATTACTTTTAAATGTTTTTATGTGTGTTGTGTAAAGCCGTTGTAATTTTTTGGATTTCAAATTTGGAATTTTATTTATTGTTCTTATAATTGCTAGTATTAGAATACGATTTTCCAAAGCAACTACTGTTGTTTAAAACATCACGTATCCGTAAATGTTTTTAAATTAAGCTTCATAACTACCAAGATTTTTACAAAGTTGTTAAGAATGTTATTTAATGAGGTTTTCTAACAAGGTTTAAAAAAGGTATAAGTTTTTAATTATTAAGAAGGGTTTTTAATGGAAACATGGTTTTCAAAAAACACTTCAATGTGACACGCCAGATTTGAGCCAAACTTAACGTCTGGGCCGGGTTTGGGGTGTTACAAAAAATGTCAATTTTGGATTAAATTGTGAAATGTGGAAATTTTGTGGTTAAAATGTGAAATTGTGAAATATATGGGTTTTGTGAGTGTCTTTGAAGGTGTTTCATGTTTTTGGTATTAAATGGGATGATAGATGAGTTGAGCTTGATGAATAAGGATAGTTGTGGTTAGATAGATAGATGGTAATCGACTATTAGAGTATAATGCAAGAATTGTACATGGTAGTTTAAAATAAGGCTTGAATGGGAGATATAATTGCCGATTGATCAAATAGTTAATGAATTGAATAAGTGTTTAAAATGTTATTCGGGTATTGGTGTTATGTGCTAGCATGATATGTATATGTGATTTAGGTGAAAAAAGTTTAAATGATAATTCTATTTGAATAATTATCGAATGACATTTTGGTGAATGAAATGAGTGATTGTTTGCAAAGTGAGATTATTGAAAGTTGAATTAGATGATTTATAGTAATCGGCTAATGTGTTATTATGGATATAGAAGCCGAATGTGGACTTAAGAAATTAATTGGAAAATTTATTGTTTATTTAGGTGATAGAAAGTATGAAATGGTCTTATGTGATACATGTATATAAGTAGATGGAAATGAAGTGTCGTATATATTTGTGTATGGGATTAATTGCACTTTGATTATAATCTGCATGATTATTACTATGTTTAATATGTGTGAAAGCTGAATATACTCATAATACAATGCTTGATTAGTTGATTAACAATAAGTTAAATTTGTTTAATCCAAGCTCAAGAGCATAAGGAGCCAATTTTGGATAAAGGGAAAGCAAAACTAGCCGATCAGTCAATCTGTAGTTATTCGATTAAATCCAAGGTAAGTTCTTAAGTGTTTGTGTTTGATCATGTTATATGCTTAAGAGTTGAATGATCATAATTAAGAAGATGTTTGATTGTATATATATATACATATGTTCTTTATGTTGAATGAATATTAAATTAAAGTTATGAGCCGTATGTGACTAGCATATCTAGTCGACTTTGATGCTATTAAATGATGTACTAAGATATGGGTTCCAATGTGGAAATTAAACCCTATGTGGTTGAAAGAATGAAAATCTTTGTTCATAGATATGTATTTTAGTTATACGTAATTCAAGTATAAGTTATGAAAGTATGAAAGAACAGGTGAATTGTTTATCGAAATGTGATATTCGGGCCTCGGCCTAACAAGCTTTAAGCTGGTGAATAATATTATAGGGCTTCGGGCCAAGCAGGCTATAATGCCAGTGAGATAATATCGGGCTTCGAGCCTAGCAGGCTATTATGCCGGTGAAATGATATCGGGCTTCAAGCCTAGCAGGAGAAATGCCGATGAATGAGTTCAGACTTAAAGTCTAGCAGGCTTCATGCCGGTGATGAATTCGGGTTTAAAACCTAGCAGGCTAAATGCCGGTGATTTGATAAAAGTCTAAGACTATGAGACCTTGTGTTAAATCGGCAATTGAATTCGTTCAATACATTAAGTTGGCCAGGTATGTGATATATACTTATGCATGTTAGATCGATTGGAATTGAATCATGAATGTAAAATGAGAAGCATAGGTGAAGATGTCATATGTGTATGTGTGTATTCAGTCATGGTGAAAGGTTATATGAATTATGTGAAATACCATTTAGATATGAATGACGAAAGTAACTGTGGTTATGAAATGGTACAATGGTTTAATTTGATTGAATTAAAGTTGACACTCAAGTATTTAAATGCTTATGTCATATATGCGAGTAAGGGTAAAACCATCATAAATTATCGATAAGGGTGGGCTATGTGCGTAACCATCTTATAATTGCTAATTTGAACGGTTGTGTGCGAATCATTGAGCATGATGTATTGTATTGAAATTATAGATATGTGATAAAATTGATTGGTGATATACATGTTTAAATAATGTGAATGCAAAGAATGTGTGGAAGAGTAAATTTGTAATAAATCCGCTTGGAACAGCAGCAGTAATGTGATTTTGGAAAATCACCATAAATTGTGGGAGTTGAGTTAGAAGCTGAATAAATTATTTAATTAAAGCTTAATGAGTCTGGCTTTTTATAAAAGAAACCGTGTAAGCAAAAGAATTGCTGATAATGAGATATTTGAAGTGGCGGGGGACAGAGTCAAATGACTCCGAGGTCCCCTGTTCTTTTTTTTAGAAAATCATTATAATTTGTACAAAATGGTTATAAGATAAAATTTATATTCTTAGACTCCCTAATGAGTCTAGTTTCAAATGAAATCAATGAGAACATATATTGAATTCTGTACAATGAGAAATTTGATTCGTAGTGAAGAGTGGTCAGATTAGTCAAAAAGTGAAACAGGGGAAACTTTAAGAAAAATATGGTATTGATTGGCCAAACAAAAAATTCTGAAAATTTTATAAATGGAAGATATATGATTCTATTTTTAGGGAAAATTAACAACAATTGATTTTGAGTTTCGTAGCTCTATTTATAAATAATTTAGTGACTGTTGCTCAGGAAGACAACTTGTAGTGAATTTGTGATTATGTTGTAAACATTAATAAAACTTGTTAATGAGTTACTTATTATTTTCTTATGAACTTACTAAGCGTAAAGCCTACTCCCCTTTTCTTTCCCATATTCCCTAGGTTTGCCAGGTTAGCTCGGGTTGGAGGCCGTCAGAGATATCATCACATTGTCGAGTCTACGCTATCGGCGTAAGTAAATCTTAGTGTTTCGAGTCTATGACATGTATAGGGTTGTAAAGTTGAGTATGTAATATTATGATTAAGCCAAAGACTTTGGCTTGTTATTAAGGTAGTTTGATTATTCATATGCTTGTATGTTATTATCTCCTGTGATGTGATTTATAGCACGTATATTTAGAATTTGAATTGTGATTTATTGTTGAGTAAGTAAATGATACAAGACTAAGATATTGGTAAATATTTAATAATGCCTCATGCATGTTTTGGGGCCTTGTAAGTCCGATTATAGGATAATATACGCATGTACGAAAAGTTTAAAATTGATCAAAAATATTTTTTACAGCTTGGTTTTATACAAATGGTTGAGTTTAAATCTGGTAGCACCTCGAACCCTGTTCCTGCGAGGGATATGGGTGAAGGGTGTTACAGAAAATGCACTGAGGTTGAAGTTATTTTCGTACTTGTTGCAAGATCGAGCATGAGCATGGCTCAATTCATTGCCACCAAGCTCGATATCTACATGGCAAGAATTAGCAAAGAGATTTTTGGTTAAGTATTTCCCGCCTAGCAGAAATGCTAAGTTGAGGAACGAGACACAACCTTCCAACAATTGGATGACGAGTATTTGTATGAGGCTTGGGAGTGATTCAAGGAGTTACTGTGTAACTGTCTCATCATGGGATTCCTCAATGTATCTAGTTGGAGACATTTTATAATGGTCTCAATGCACATACAAGATTGATAGTAGATGCTTCTATGAATGGTGCAATTTTGTCAAAGTCTTCTATTGAGTCTTATGAGATCATCGAGAGGATCGCAAGTAATAACTATTAATGGCCAACAAATCGAACAGTTTCAAGAAGACGTGTAGCCAGAGTTCATAAAGTTGACACCCTCACTTCGTTATCAGCTCAGGTATCGTCAATTTCCTCTATGTTAAAACAATTTACCGCTAATAGTCCTAATAATTTTGCAGCTCTGCCACCAAGTCCGTACAAAGGAGTTTCTTGTGTGTACTGTGGGGAAGGTCATTCTTTTGAGAATTTTCCATCAAATCCTGAGTTAGTGTACTATGTAGGGAACCAATATCAAAATAAGAGTGGACAAGGACCCCAGTCCAACTTCTATAATCCTTCATGGTGTAATCATCCTAACTTTTCTTGGAGCAACAAAAGAAATGGACCGAACCACAACTCATTGTAGCATAGACTCAACCAATCTTAACGGTTTAATCAGTAGCTCCAAAACCACCTCAAGCTGAAGCATCAAACAGTTTGGAGAACTTGTTGAAAGCGTACATGACAAAGAATGACGCTTTGATCCAAAGCCAAGCAGCAACAATGAAAAATTTGAAAAACCAAATGGGTCAATTAGTTATAGAGCTTCGGAATAGACCATAAGGAACCTTACCGAGCGATACTGAGAATCCAAGAAATTTGGGTAAAGAATATATCAAGCAAGTGGCATTGCGAAGTGGTAAAATTCTAGAACCCCGATTGATTGATTTCGAAGATAAGCTGGTTGAGAAGAATCAACCAGCTGTTTAAATTCCTACACCAAAGGAATCAGAATCTGTAAAGACTAATAAGGTAAATCCTAACTTAGTGAATTCAGATACTTGAACATCTTCTTTGGATGCAGATTTACCTACTTAGAAATGTTGTTTGGTTCAACCGAAAGTTCCATCACCTCCATATCCGCAAAGATTGCAGCAACAGAAGCAGAAACATGAGGTGCAATTCAAGAAGTTTTTGGATGTTCTAAAGTAGTTACACATCAATATTTCGTTGGTGGAGGCTTTAGAACAAATTTCAAATTATGTGAAGTTTATGAAGAATATACTATCTAAAAAGAAATGAATGAATGAGTATGAGACTGTTGCCTTGACAAAGAAGTGTAGTGCATTTCTGTAAATCAAACTGCCACCAAAATTGAAAGACCCAGGAAGCTTTACTATACCCTATAACATTGGTGAATTTTACTATGGTAAAGCTTTGTGTGATTTAGGAGCTAGTATCAATTTGATGCCTAAGTCTATATTCAAGATGTTAGGGATAGGTGAAGTAAGACCCACAACTGTGACACTTCAGCTAGCAGATAGATCTTTAGCATATCTTGAGGGAAAGATCAATGATGTTTTGGTAAGAGTCGATAAATTTATTTTTCCTGCTGATTTCATTGTCTTAGATTTTGAAGCAGATAAAGAAGTGCCAATCATCCTTGGAAGACCTTTCTTAGCTACAGGAAGAACATTAATTGATGTGTAGAAAGGTGAACTCACCATGCAAGTTCAAGACGATCAGGTAACCTTTAACATTCTTAAAGCGATGAAATTTCCCGATCCAGCAAAAGAATGTTCAGTTGTGGAAGAGATAGAACCCTTGGTTTTGATGGCAAGCAATTTTGAAGAAGATCCATTGGAGAAAGCCTTAGATCTTGACCCTTTGGAGGATGAAGAAGGTGAAGAAAACATGGTTTTAATGGAAGCCAATCTAAGAAATTTTATTAAATCCACACGATTTGAACCGTTGGAGTTAGAAGTTAGAGAATTTGTGCAACCCAAGTTGTCAATCGAAGAACCACCTAAACTCGAACTAAAGGTACTTCCTTCCCATTTGAAATACATTTATTTAGGTGACTGTTCTACTTTACCTGTGATTATTTCAGCAGAACTGACGAAAGATCAAGAGGAGAAACTAATTACTGTTCTAAAGGAATTTAAGAAAGCAATTGGTTGGACTATAACTGACATTCAAGGTATAAGCCCTTTTTTTGGCATGCATAAAATTATTTTAGAAGAAGGTGAAAGAGATCGAATTGATGGGCAAAAGAGGCTCAATCCGATTATGAAAGAGGTTGTGATAAAGGAAGTGATCAAATGGTTAGATGCAAGAACTATCTATCCTATTTCAGATAGTTCGTGGGTAAGTCCGGTACAATGTGTGCTGAAGAAAGGTGGAATCACAATCTAGTTGGGTAAGTTCATTCCAACTAGAACTGCTATGGATTGAAGAATCTGTATTGATTACAGAAAATTGAACAAAGCCACTCGGAAGGACCATTTTTCGTTGCCTTTTATGGATTAGATGTTAGATCGACTGGCAAGTAATGATTTCTATTATTTTTTAGATGGCTATTCGGGATATAATTGTAGCCCCAGAAGACCAACATAAAACAACCTTTACTTGTCCATACGGTACGTTTTCTTTTAGGCGAATGCCTTTTGGTTTATGCAATGCACCTGCAACCTTTCAACGATGCATGATGGCAATACTCACTGATATGGTTGAAAATTTTGTTGAGGTTTTCATAGATGATTTTTCTGTTTTTGGTAACACTTATGTATTTTTTTGAGTAATTTGGCTAAGGTACTAAAGAGATGCGAAGAGACGAATCTTGTCTTTAATTGGGAAAAATGCCCTTTTATGGTCAAGGAAGGGATTGTCTTAGGACATAAAATCTCAAAGAGAGGAATTGAAGTCGATAAAGAAAATGTGGACATAATTGAAAGATTACCAGCCCCAATGAATGTGAAAGGAGTAAGAAGTTTCTTAGGCCATGCTGGTTTTTACCGAAGGTTTATCAAAGATTTCTCGAAAATTTCTAAATAGTTTTGTTTGTTGTCAGAGAAAGATACAGTGTTTGATTTCTACAAAGCATGTTTGCAAGCTTTTGAAGATCTGAAAAAACGGTTAATCTTAGCCCCAATAATCGTTACACCTGATTGGAACTCACATTTTGAGTTGATGTGCGATGTAAGTGACTATGCTGTTGGAGCTGTGATGGGTCAAAAAAGAAAGAAAATGTTTCATCCTATTTACTACGCAAATAGAACTTTGACGGGAGCCCAACTCAATTATACAGTAACCGAAAAGGAACTCTTTGAAATAGATTTTTATTTTGACAAGTTTCGCACATACCTTATAGGTACCAAAGTCATAGTATTTATCGACCATATAGCCATTAAATACTTGCTCATGAAGAAAGATGCGAAACCAAGGCTAATTCGTTTGATACTATTACTTCAAGAATTTGACCTTGAGATCTAAGATAGAAAATGTGTCAAAAATAAAATAGCTGATCATCTGTCGAGATTGGAGCAAGATGAGGAAACTCGATCATGTGTGCCTATCAACGAGAATTTCCTAGATGAACACGTATTTGAGGTAAGTCGAATTCATGAAACACCTTGGTTTGCTGATTTTGCCAGTTATCTTGCATGTGGAATAATTCCTCAAGAAATGACATACCAACAAAGGAAAAAATTCCTTCATGATAGTCGGTATTATTTTTGGGAGGAACCATTTTTGTTTAAACAATGTGCAGATAATATAATCTGAAAGTGTGTAGTTGAAAGTGAGATTGCTGAGATCTTGTATCATTGCCATTCATCATCAAGTGGGGGACACTTTGGTAGTTCACGTACTGCAGCAAAGATTTTGTAAGCATGTTTCTTTTGGCCTACGCTATTTAAAGATGCTTATGCTTATGTGAAGAACTGTGATAAATGCCAAAGGACCGAAAATATATTAAGGAGAAATGAGATGCCCTTGACAAATATTTTGGAGATTGAATTATTCGACGTATGGGGCATTGACTTCTTAGGCCCGTTTCCTTCTTCATATGGGAACAAATACATCTTAGTTGATGTGGACTATGTATCCAAGTGGGTTGAACTTGAAGCATACCCTACAAATGATGCTAAGGTAGTCATGCAATTCCTAAATAAGCATGTGTTTACACGATTTAGGACAAAAAGAGCTATTATTAGTGATGAAGTTTCTCACTTTTTGAACAAATGGCTTAAGTGGTTGCTTGAAAAATATGATGTTTAGAACAAGATTGCTACTGCATATCGCCCCCGTCCAATGGGCAAGTTGAGAGAGTGAACTGTGAAATCAAAGGTATCCTTGAAAAGGCAGTACACCCTAGCAGAAAAGATTGGTCTCAAAGGCTCAATGATGCATTATGGGCCTATCGAACAACATTTAAGACACCATTAGGAATGACTCCTTATCGGTTAGTTTTTGGAAAGGCATGTCATTTGCCTTTAGAGTTGGAGAATAGAGGTCATCGGGCCTTGAAGCAATTGAACTTTGATATTAAGCAAGCCAGTGAGAGAAGGATGTTACAAGTGGATGAGTTGGAAAAGTTGAGGTTGTTTTCCTATGAGACTGCCAAAATGTGTAAAGAAAGATAAAAAAGTTGGCATGATAGTCATATACAACCTCAAGAGTTTAAAGAAGGTCAGAAGGTTTTGTTGTTTAATTCAAGGTTGAAGTTATTTCCTAGGAAGCTTAAATCCCGATGGAAAGGACCCCATACCATCTACCGAGTGTATCCTTATAGAGCTGTTGCATTATACGATAATCACGGAGGTATGTTTATGGTTAGTGGTCAACGTCTCAAACATTATTGGGATGGTGAAGTTGAGCGAGTTGAATCCTCGTTCAAATTAACAGACACTTAATTTTTCATGAACTTGTTTTTTAAATAAATAAATAGTTAGAACTTATTTTCTTAATTTAGTACATTTAATTAATTTTGTCTAAGGAGATTGAAACTTAAGCAGGACCGCTGTGACCCCTCCAACCTTTCTTGGGAATTAATTTAATGTAATTTATTGAGAAGAAATTTTCCAATTGAGATTTAAAATTTTTTAAGTTTAATTTGTTTTGTTTAAATTTTTTTTAAAGGGCGTCAAATTTGGCCTAAGTACTAATCAGTTTTTTTTCTCTTGAGTAAGCCTGAAAATACAGCTAAAAGGCCTAAGACAGCATAAAAGAGGGAAAAATCCATACCTATTGCCGCCACTCTGATTACTTGCAGCCCAAGTAACCCTAATGTTGCTAAGTTTTTGATACATTTTGTCCTATTTTTTCCCTATATAAACCCCACTCCATTCCAGTAATTTTCATATCCCTCAAAGCAATTTGCTTACACCTTAAAAATCCCTAAATCTCCTTTTTATGTCGTCAACCTCAAGTCCCGAAAGAAACCCTAGTTTTCTTCCCTTTTTGCTGAAATTTCCTATTTCCGCCATAAAGAGATTACTGAAGCACCGCCGTTGCTGTCACACGCCATCGTTGTCTTCGTACCATTCTTACCGTCGCAAGATTTCTACCGTAGCAAGTTCTACCCACTTGCCGATTTCTCTTCTTCCCAATAAGAAGAAACTTTGCCGAATTTTTAGGAAAAGATAACATGTCTAGAAAAAGAACTAGATCATCAAAGACTACTCCTGAAAGCCCAATTTTTATCTATGAAGAAGTGAAAGAGAGATTTGATTCAATTTTCAAGCATCAACCTATGAAGCCGGAAAAAGGCTTTAACTTGAATAGTAATAATTTGATGGTTTTTCCTGTGCCAATTAGAAAGATAATCAATGCTCTCAAGTGGGAACAATTTTGTGATGCTTGTTCACTTTCCGATGATGAACTAGTTCAAGAATTCTATGCAAGTTTGACAACACAAGATGCTATTGAGGTCATCGTTCGAAAGAAAAAGGTACCTCTACTGAGGTCATCATTCGAAAGAAAATGGTACCTCTTACTTCTAAGTCCATCAATGATTTGTTTAACTTACCTGATGTTGAAGAAGATGAGTACTACCCTATGATGAACAATATCAATTGGGATTTCTTCAACAAGTGCTTGATGTTGTGACAAATCTAGGATCCCAATGGATTATAAGAAAGTATGAGAGCCATTCTTGCTGAAGGGAATACCTAAAACCAGTAGTAAAGGTGTGGTTTTATTTTGTTCGCTACAATTCTATGCCTAGCTCACATAGTTCTACCATCTCGGTGGAACGGATGCTCTTGTTATATGTAATCTTGACAGAAAAGTCCATAAATGTTGGGAAAATTATCCTTAAGGAGATTCACGATTGTGCTAAAAAGAAGCCAGGAAGTGCTTATTTCCCATCATTAATCACGTCATTTTGCTTAAAGGCCTGTGTTAAAACACAAGCAAATCTGAAGGGGCAATATGTTCAAGGGTGCATTTCTACTTATGATCTTGAAAGGTTAGTAGAGAAGGTGCATGAGCTGAATCAAGGCGAGCAAGAAGAGCGAACCGAGCCAGATACCAAAGAGTCAACAGACGGAATTGAGACTAAAGCTAATCCAGTTATAGACACTGAAGAGGAAGAATTTGATAAGGAACCAAACATTCCTGAACCAAGAGTTAAGTTAGAAGAAGAACCAGTCAGGCTAAGTGTGAACCTAAATATACAACTCCCATGTCGACTTCTGCAAGTACTTCAAGGAAATCAGAGTTGTCAATTTTAATGGATATGTGCAAGTTCATACAAAATCAACAGAAAACTTACTGGAAATATGAAAAAAAGAGATGACTCAATTCAAAATTTTTTTAAGAATATCTCTAATACTTTTGTTCCTAAGTTCCCAGATGCTATTTTTGAGATATGGACGGAAGATACTAACGATGCAAGTGGAGATTGAGCTAAAAAATATAAGGGGAATGAGTCAAGAAAATAAAAGGTGGGACTCTTGTCTTATTATTTATTTATTTTGAGGTCCTTAGAAATTTATTTCTTTCGTAATTATGATTTAATTTCTGCAGAATAAAACATAGCAAGCATGAATAAACTTAACACTTCATTAGAAAGAAAAAGACTAAGTGATGTCGTAATGGGAATGAACATGTCTAGGATTAGGTTATCAGGAAAGACTTGGTATTTAAGCAGTCTTAATGACTCACCTCTCTTTCTTTACAACCCTACCTGGTGTTCAGTTTTCATTCATTACTTTGTTCTTGCAATGAAGACATTGCTTCTTTTTAAAGGGGGTAAGGCAAATAAATTGCTCAAACTTTAAATTTTTTTTTCAAGTATGTTTCAATCATTTCATTCATAAGTATGTTTTAATAAATGAATGTTTAGAGATATTTTTTTTGATAAGATAGTTTGTATGCAAGTATGAATGATGATTTTATCTAAGTGAAAGTATGTTATCATGAAGAATGGAATGCTTGTATGATCTTAGCCTTAGTAATGTTTTCCATGAAAACTTAGTTTCTTTTGAGATTAGACATGCATGAAGGTTTATATCTTTAGAATTGACTTAGTAACTTTCTTAAGGTGAAATCTTAGGGGACATAAAAATCTAAAATGATATAGGCATTATTTCTTTGGATTGTTTGAGCCTTTTCAAGCCAGCCCTATGGTATTTGACCCTTGAAACTAAAATTTTAAACTTAAAAGCCTGTTTATTGCAATGAACCTACATTATAAGTCACATTACCATCTTTTAAATGTATCCTAATTTTGTGCACCTATCTTAACTAAAGTTGTCTTGGTAATCAACATTTTAGGAAATTTTCATAAAGATGTATGTGCTCATGCTTTAAAAAAAATAGCGAAGAAAAGTTTGATTAGTCTCCAGAAAGGAAAAATGTATGAGCTTGAGTTCAAAATAAGTTTGGGGGTGATCCAAAGGTTCACTTAAAGAAAAAGGTTGTATTAAGAGAAAACCAAGACAAAGTTAAAGGTTAAGATTTTTAAAATCAAAATGTCCCATCTCTTAAAATCCCTACCTTTAACCGAGCCCCATTACAACCTTATAAAAGACCTATTGATTTGATGATTATGTCACCTACATTAGTGGAGAGGAAGTCCTAAGTTCAACATATGAAGATCATAAATAAGCCTTGTGATTGTTTGCTTGATTGATAGGAAATTATGTTGAATGAAGAATGTTATCTAGACTGTGACATACACGCAAACTATGATTCATGTTGGCATATTTTGAAGCTTAGTATAATCTTAAGGAATTTTTGCATATGAATTACTTGTTAATAAAGAAGATTGATGAGCTTGAAGTTATTAATGCATGATTATGAGACAAAGATTGATGCTACCTACACAATTAGCAATTTTTCCTTAGCACAACCTTTTGTTGTACATGAACATTACTCGAGACGAGCAATGATTTAAGCTTGGGGGTGTGTAAATGGAAATATATAGGATTTTTCCTATGTCATTTATCACCTTTTTACTTAAAATTGTTGTTAAAACTAAGTAATTGTTTAATAAATTAATGAAATATGTGAAAATATAAAATTAGGACATAGAAATTATTAAAATGTGATTTTATGCTTTATTATATAGTTTTCATGCAATAAATGCCTTGTTTTATATTAATTTGAATATATTATATTTTTAAGACATAAAGTGGACCATTCATGACTAAATTAAATAATAAAATATAAAATTAATGTAATAGCCTGATTTAGGGCCAAAACGGAACAATAGTTTCAGAACCACGAATCTGAGGTTGAAAATTTTATGACTGGGTGTTTAATTTGATGTTTAGGACTAAACTGAAATAGGTGAAAAAAGTGTGTTCTAGTTCATAAAGTACTTGATTGAAATGGGGGTTTTAAGTAGAGGTCCTTAAATAGTAATTAGACCATTATACTAGTTTGGACAAAAATACCTAAAGGAAGATAAAACACCATAGTTTTTAATGAAGGGCAATTTAGTCATTTGGTAAATAAAATAATAAAATGGGAAAACAAAGCCAAAATTGGTATCATCTTCACCAAGCTTGGCCAAAACTCTCATAAACACCATAGCTAGGGTTTTTCCCAAGCTTTCAAGCTTTATAGTAAGCTCATTCAAACCCCGTTTTTAATGTTCTTTACATTTTTGAAATTCTCGTAGCTCGGTCTACCTATTTCTACCATTATTTCGAGTTAGGGTTTATGTTTTAAAATTTACCCATGAATGATATGCATGTATTTTGATGTTTGATGGTAGAATATGAATGTTTGAAGTTAGGAGAACGATCTTTTCTAAGCGATTTTTAGCGAAAATGAGCAAAATGGCATAATCGATAAAAATACCTAATATTTATAAATACATGTTAGAGTGAGAATTTGTTGTTGTCATAGAAGAGAAAAATATTCAGAATGTCATAAAACATAAGAATAAGGGCTGAAATTAAAATTTTGAGCCTAGGGGAAAAATCATAATTTTGTAAAGTTAGGGGACAAAAACGTAATTTTTCCATAATATGATTTTTCGATGGAAATAGATAGTATGAGTGTTAAATGAGCTAAATGTGTTGTTATAGATCAAGAAAGGCGTGGAATCGACCTCGAACGGGGGAAGGAAAAGATTTTGGACTAAATTGCAAAATTTCCATATTTTGCACCGAGATAAGTTTATATGTAAATAATACATTATATTCATTTACGTTTTTATATTTCAGCATATTTTATATATTGTAGCTGATTTTGAATCATAATCGACTATTGGAAGAATGAAAATAAGTATTAGAAAGTGAAATTCTTCCTGGTTGAACCTTTGGAATTGAAAGATATAGATGGTATGTAGCTAGGTCACATGTATGGTGCCAAGTGCACATCATGTGTACAAGAGAGCTACGAGATACTATGTGGTAGCTAGGTCACACGTGTGATACGGGATGTATACCATGTAGACAAGAGAGCTACGGGATAAATGTAGCTAGGTCGCATGTGTGGTTCCAGGTGAAGGACACCATGTCGACAAGAGAGCTATGAGATAAAATGGCTAGGTCACATGGGTGGTACTAAGTGTTCATGTTCACCATGTGTACAAGAGAGCCGAACTATGTGATGGGTGGAACTACGTCCTGAAACCACCAAGTATCGGAGACTCGATCCGAAGTGTTCAACGGGAATGAAATTATGCATGACCTTGTAATGATAAGTGTAAGAATACACATGTGTAACATATGAGTAATAAGCTCAATATGTGACTGGAAGTTGAAAAAATTGTTAAGGATAAGCAAAGAATGTAACCAAAGTGTGAAAGATCAAAATTGATAATAAAACTGTTTGGATAGTTGTAGAGATGTGAATTTGAAAAATCACATAAAATAGTAGGAATTTAATTAGATGCTGAATGAGATATTAAATTAATGCTTAATGAGTCTATTTTCATGTAAAAGAAACAGAGCAAGTAAAGGAATCCTATATTTTGAGATATTTATATTTTTGTGAGACTTGTTCAGAATGACTACGTGATCCCCTGTTCTAACTTTGAAAAATCATTACAAATTGTAAAAAAGTAATTAATAAATATAGTTTATATGCCTAGATTCCTTATTGAGTCTAGTTTTAAATGAAACAATTTGATTTCTATTTGACATTTTTACAGGGAGAAAATTAATTCGTAGTGAACAGAGGTCAGATCAGTCGAGTTGTATAACAGGGGAAACTTTAACTAATAAAATGTACTAATTAGCTGGAGAAAAAATTCTAGAAAAATTTTAGTAAGAATTAATATGAGTCTAGTTTCAGGAAAATTTTACAGATTTGAATTTTGAGTTTTTTAACTTGAGTTATGATTTATTCAGTGAACATGACGCAGGAGGGATAGTTTGATCAAATTGGAGTAAATAGTGAAATAAAAAAATAGATATAATTGAGTTATTTTGTAAACATATTAGATTCCTTATTTATTATTTATATACTTACTTACTAAGCTATAAGCTTACTGTCTTTTCTCTCTTTTGTCTTATAGTGTCATCCAGCTAGCACAGGAGTTAGAGATCGTTGAAGATCTGCCCGCACTATCAATACTTTTGGTATTTTAACTAAACATTTTGAATTATGGCATGTATAGTAGGCTTAGTTATTTTGTTACGTGTCATAATTGCCTAGGTTTAAAATATTGGTTATAGTATTTGACCGATTATTTTGTACAAAGCCATTGAAGTTGGCTAATATTGTTAAAGGCATATGTTATAACGATTCATGATCTAATTGGATGCCATATTTTTTGTCTCGGTTTTATTTAATAGTATGTGTTATGTTCTGGTAATACCTCGTACCCTATTTCGGTGTTGAATGCGGGTAAGGGGCGTTACAATTATATTAATAATTCATTTTAAAATATTTCATTAATAATTTGGGTTTTAAATAAATTAATTAAATTGAATAAATTTTATTCTTTGGTCCTCTAACTTGTTGATTTATTCTGGACAGGTCTGATAGCTTTGCTGGATTACAAAACCGTCCAAATTGGGGACCAAGTCAACCCAAAATTTTGCTGCACATGGCTATCCATAAATCACTTTTTGGATTAATTGAACAAGGTCCTTGAAGAGTTGAAGAAATTAGAGATTTACCTGAAGATTTGCACTTGACCGAGTCTCAGTCCTGAGTTGTTGTGGCACTCCAATTGACCAAAAATCAAGCAAAAATCAGCTCAACTTCCTCAATTTATGGCCGGCCACCCATGGAAGATGCTTCAAAAGATGAAAACTTCTATTTTTAGTAAACTATCCCCCTCTCCTCACCTATAAATAAGACCTTATTCTCACATTTCTAATGATCCCTCATCATTCATCATTCTCTCCTCTCTAATTTCTCTTAGCATTCTTCTTTTCTTCCCATGCCTATCATCATCTTTTCATAAATATTTTAGCATTTGAGCCTCTTAAAGAACCCTTGTTCGGCCACCTTGGAGAGCCATCAGTAAAGGAGTGAAGCAAAGGAACAAAGGAGCCTCGTCAGTCAGAGTCTTGGGTGACAGCCACTCTGAATTAGGTTTAATCGTTCTTTTCTTTAATTTAATTTAAAGATGTTTGCTATGTGTTCTTTGTTCTTATTTACAACAATGTTAGCTTAATTTTATTTAAGCTATGATGATTACTTTGATTAAATAATATTTATTAGATTCATGCTTATAATGTTTGTGCCTCAATCGATCATGTTTTCAATTAAAATCAAGTCTATATTTTGTTCATACGTAATTGAAATGCACCTGAATTAGCTGAGCAATCCGAACCAGAAGATGGCTAGTGGCTGCAAATTGAAATGGGCATGCTCAATTTAGACCCTAACCGATTAAATTTCAGGTTGCATAACAAACCCTAACCAGGCTCTATTATCTGCATAGTTTTTAGATTTGTGTGATTAAACTGTTTCAAACCTAACACGTCCCTGTTACCTCGCACGAATACTAAGAAACCCTTAGTAAAAGGATTAGTAAAATGCATATTTACTAAGTAAAGGATTCTGACCTAACGTGGTTTCCAAACTCATGAAAGATCGAATTGCCATGGAATGTTTTTCCTTATATTGTTAAGCATGTTGATAATAATTTGAGTTTAATTAAAGTAATTGTCCTAGTTTATTTATGTTATAATTGTTACAAATTGTGTTTAATTTTGCTAAAATCTATTTCATTCATATAGTTTGCATACTTAGGTCAATTTGCATAAGGGATCACTACATTTAGTTTAATATATTTTAACTATCACTTCTCAATTAAATTGTGTTTTATTTACCAAATTGTTAATATTATTTTACAAATTAAGTGACTTAGCACACATACAATCCTTGTGGAGACTATAACTCAATACTTACTTACTACTTGATAACGATTGTGTACACTTACACAAACCTACGCGTTACAAAAAGTTATAGAGGATACACGGCCATGTCAACTTGTTGTGTGTCACGCACGACTGAGACACACACCCGTGTCTCTACCTGCGTGGATGAAAATAGGTCTTTTTACAAGCCATTTTTCTCAACCAATTTGGCATGTCCGTACACTCAATATTGCACATACTTACAAGGCATAACAAGGAATCCAAATCAAGCATAAACACGTCATATACATATGGTATAACATCATACAATGAATATGCCTTTAGGCACCTCGAATGACAATATATAAACATGTATAACCATGTGCTCAATTTGGTCAAAATGACTAACTAACTTATAGGCATATTTGCATCAATACATATTAATGAATTCACTTGGCAAAGCATACCAAATGGCATTAAACATGCCATTCAATTACTAGCATAATTAGACATATATGGCTTTCATAACAAGATACCAATTCACAACAAGTTGCAAGACTTATACAATATGAACATTCAACTATCATTCCATCTTCCATCATTTAATCATATCAATCATATCATCAACCATTTTTAAGCTACCTATAGACATACCAAAACTATACCATTTCACCAACAGAATGCCAAATCACAAGCCAAGTTAAATGGCCAAAACCACAACCAAAACACATGGCTAACATTAGCCAAAAATACCTATACATGCGATTATAACAAAAATTAAACAACCGAATATACCAAAAGAGCCGATGGAAAGTGTGATATAGCTTTGACAAGCTTGAACCAGAACGAGCTTTCAGTTCATTATAAAACACGAAAAATAACCCAGAGTAAGCATTTAAGCTCAGTAGGTTCGTATAACATAGAATTAACTTACCATTTAGTCATATAATAGGTAAGTAAACAAGCATATCCCAATACAATTTGGCCAAATGCCTAAGCACATATACACCAACCATGTTAGCCATGTAATTACATATAGAAGCCAATAAACATTGATGTACATAACCATTGATCAAGCTCCATATACATGTGTCATCCATTTCATTTTTCCATATATCATGTAACCACATTTTTCATCCAAAATCATATGTGTTCCTATAATAGTCTCGTATCGAACTCTTACCATTTTGTATCAGAATATTGTCCGTTAATCCATTTAGAATACCACTGGATACTCGGGACAACTCATACATAGTGTGCTAAATAATATAATTGTAATCCGTCAAATCCTATACATGTATGCTCACACGAGTTAAGAAAATGGGCCTGCTCACACGAGCTGTGGGTCAGAACATTGTTGCATGATACTGTTCACACGAGCTGTGGAGTATCCACAACACATGCCGGACCTCGGCCATCAGTAAGACATTTAGGACCAGCCCGAATCATGTAAACCCTAATGACATGTTATTTGTATCCTACGAATTCCTAAGGTTCAAACGAGGCTTGGTAGTTTTTGGACTTCGTTGGATATGCAATCATGAATATTTATAACAATTCACAATTCATATAGAATTCAATATATAACATATAAACATAATTTAATCACACGAACTTACCTCGACAAGTATATGTATATACAGAGGCGATTAATTTGAGATTTTCTCTTTGCCCTGATCTAACTCCGTACGAGGTCTGACTTGATCTATATGGATAAATTTAACTAAATTTAATATATAACTCATTCAATTTAGCCCAAATCATATTTTTGCAAAATTACCATTTTGCTCCTATACTTTAAATTTTTTGCAATTTAGTCCTTAGCTTATAAAAATGGAAATTCATGAAATTCTACCACAACCCACTATGGCCAAATATCAATTAGGTCCCTAGCATGCCCTATATTTCATTTATTTCATAATTTCACCATTTAATTTTTCTATTTTTCAATTTAGTCCCTATTTGACAATTCACCAAAAATCCCTTTACAAAGGTTGTTTATCTAACAACAACCATCCATTTTCTATCATGAAACTTCAAAACTCATGTACATGCATCAATGGAAAAACCCTAATAGTTTAACAGTTTCATAATTTAGTCTCGGGGCTAGCTAGATTAAGCTACAACAATCCCAAAAATATAGAAATCATAAAAAATGGGATAAAAATGCATACCTAATTGAGCATACAAGGATGATCGAATGTAGCTTCAGTAATGGCTACCCTTTTCTTTTATTTTGGTTGAAAAAAGATGGAAGAAGATTATAATTTTTTTTTGTTTTATTTAGTATAACTTTAATTACTAAATACCAAATCTAACCTTTAAAATTTATCCAAACTTCAAAATGCCAAATCATTAAAATTCACTATCAACTCTAATGGTCTAATTACCATATAAGGGCTTCCACTTTAAAATTCTATAACTATTTAATACCTTTAGCTAGTAGAATTAAACTTTTGCGCTTTATGCGATTTAGTCTTTTTTATCAAATTAAGCATGTAAACGGTAAAATTTCTTAATGAAATTTTTATACGATATTACTATCATTCTGTAGGAAATAAAATGATAATAAAATAATTTTTTGACATCAGATTTGTGGTCCAAAACCACTATTCTGATTTTATTGAGAGCTGGTTGTTATAGTAATCTTGAATAAAATGCTCATGTAAACCACATCTAAAACACGCCAAGTCTTTCATTCTACACTCACCAAAGTGTTGATGTCGACACTATTGACAATCAGGCTTATTTACTTTAACATTGCCTACACTCGCTTTTGAAGTAGCTTGGGCTTTTGAACTCGTATGATGTTTACCTCGGTCTCTACCAAAATAGCCCATTGAAGCTGTCGAACAGTTATGATGTTCTTTTGATTTCTTTGATAATTATTATTGGTATGACTTTCCTGTCTATCTCCTTCTAAAATCTTGAGCATCATAATCACCCTTTCTCTTTTCTTTGCTAAGCTCTTCGACTTTGTGTGCTCGATCAACTAAAACAACAAATTCTTTCAATTTAAGTATCCCAACTAATAGCCTTATTGTAACACCCCCTAAACTTGGCTCGGACGTTATGGCTGAATCTGGCGCGTCCCATTGAAGTGTTTTAGTGAAAACCTTGTTTTCATTGAAAACCCTTCTTAAAATGAGAAACCTTAATTAACTTATAAAAACTCTCTTTCAATCGCGAAAGCTTGTTTAAAACATATGATTTATGAAAGCCTGTCATTTTAAAATTTAGTTGTGGAAACATAGAAAAACAATCTATGATTTAGGAAACCAATGTTCACCTTTTCATAATTACAACACATAAAAATAACAATCCAAATACTAATAAAAGGGAAGGCCTTATTACATTCCGGTCTGAAATTACTTAATAAGCTAGAAACCATTTGCTTTCTTTTAAAAAAAAAGTCCAAGTCGTCTTGCTAGCTGGCCCCCTCTGAGTCCCTCCAAACATCGAACCTTCTACTGAGCATCACCTGAGAAAAATAAAAGAGGGAGTGAGTTTTCAAAAACTCAGTGCATACAACCCTTGACGAGTAATAAGCATTCATCAATCACCATAAAATCATACATGCAATGCAATGCAATGCAACCCACCCCAATACTCCAACCATTACACATAAACTCTGTCCCCCGATACACATCATGTGGGGATATAAATATCGACCCACCCATCCGATACACGTGGAATACCCCGT
The DNA here is from genome assembly GCF_025698485.1 of Gossypium arboreum. Classification (NCBI taxonomy): domain Eukaryota; kingdom Viridiplantae; phylum Streptophyta; class Magnoliopsida; order Malvales; family Malvaceae; genus Gossypium; species Gossypium arboreum. The sequence continues at coordinate 27,361 of NW_026440465.1, forward strand.
ACCCGAGACCGTTTCCGGAGTCGGACACGAGGGGTTTGCAGACTTAAATCACTTGCTTTCACAGTCCATTTTAAAAATTTCCAGGCAGTTGGCTAACTGCGTCACTGTCACCTTAAAAATCATATCTTGAGTTCCAAAACTCGAAAATCAGTTTCGTAATTTTTATCTGAAACTAGACTCATACGTCCATATACAGATTTTTTTCTAGAATTTTTGGTAGGGCCCATTAGTACAGTTTATTAGTTAAAGTCTCCCCTGTTACAGGGTGCGACTATACTGACCTTCATGCATTACGACTTGGATATCTCCCTGTACAGGGCTTCAATACTGATGCCGTTTGTTGCTATAGAAACTATACTCAAAAAGGAATCTATAAATATATAGCATGACTTCTAAATATCTCTGGTTAATTTATAATTAATTTCCAAAGTCAGATCAGGGGATCCAGAAACTGTTCTGGCCCTGTCTCACGTAAACTTTAACATCTCATAATATACTGTTCATATGAACGTTTCGTTATTTCCTATGAAAATAGATTCATCAAGGTTCGATTACATAATTTATTCACTATTTAATTCCATCCCTACTATTTTTAGTGATTTTTCACATCCACATCACTGCTGCTGCCAGCATCTATTTTTAAGGTAAACTTTACCTATTTCATGATCCTCCATGGATCAACTAGAGTTTGTCATACATATACCAAAAGTGATCATGAATAACCATTCCCATGGCTAACCGTTACCAACATTTCCATACCTCTCGACGGACCACATACAAAATGATTATAATGCTATGATCAAAGTATATTTAAGCCATTTTCGCATGGCTATCCAAATTTACACAAAACCGAAGGGTACATGACCAACAACAAAAGGGTAGTCCTATACATGCCATTTCAAAGTTCAACCAAAAGTATACCAAAAGGAGCTTTGATAGTGTGGGCGACTTCGACTTCAAAATCCCGAGTCCGATAGCTGAAGAACCAAAATCTATAAAACAGAAAATCAAAGAAACGAGTAAGCATTAAATGCTTAGTAAGTTTTGAGCAGAGAATTTAAGTACAATCAAGTATAGCATTCATATAACTAAACGAATGATTCCATATATACATATTCTCAAATCATTCCTACTTCACATTCCAACCCCTATATTCATACATAAGGGATCATCTTAGCCAAATACCGAAGCTCATTACTCGATCGAGCGAATATTATTCGAAGGGAATCAACTATTCCAATGCACATACGAAACATACCTCATTGTTGGGATTTTACAAGCGTATTAACTGAAATTTTACAGCAAGATTGCTCATTCCCAAATCACGTACCTTTGGAATTTAACCGGATATAGCTACTCGTTCAAATGCCTTCGAGACATAGCCCGGTTATAGTAACTCGCATAAATGCCTTCGAGACTTAACCCGGATTTAGTAACTCGCACAAATGCCTTTGGGCTTAGTCCGGGATTAGTAACTCGCACAAATGCCTTCGGATCTTAGTCCGGATTAGTAACTCGCACAAATGCCTTCAGATCTTAGTCCGGATCTAGTCACTTAGCACAAAGCCTTCGGGACTTAGCCCGGACATCATTCGAATAACCATGCACATTTATTAATAAATCATGACACATCCGTATTTCATTTTCATTACCAAAACTCAAGCACAAGACACTTATCACACTTGCGCTTTGGATTAATAGCATACAAAGAGCATGATTTTGATTTGCTTAAAACATGATCTAATCAAATCATAATCTAAGTTCCATTACTCAAAACTTACCTCGGATGTGGTCGAACGATTTGGCTTCTATTCGATAACTTTTTCCTTTCCTTTATCCAACTGTGGTCCTCTAAGCTCTTGAGCTAATTCAAACAAATTTAACTTATTAAAGTCTCATTATGCTAGCTTATGGCGAATATGACAAGGAGTTTAATAGGTCATATGGCCACCCTTTAGCTCAAATACACAATGGTCATGCACATTTTAATCACATTAAGTAATTTAACACAATTCATTTGAACATCAAAGAGAAGCTCAAGGTACTTAGCCCATATATACATTAGACATTAGAGTCACATATGTACGAAATCACGAATCGAATTCAACATATTAGCTAATATTCCCTTAGCGAATTTTCTAAGTCAAGATAAAGCCATCAATATGCTTACCTATGGCCGAACATACACATCAACTTATGTACTCATTCATGTGGCTGAACATACACATCTATGCTAAGGCCGATTGCAACACTTAATACATTCTACAAGTATGGTCACTTGTATTGACTAAACCATTTTGTTTCAAGTTCAAAACTTGGCTAGTACACATATATACACTATTAAAGCATCCTCTCCCTTTCCATCAATTCAACACATGCATTACTCATTAATATACAAAATTATATTCGGCCTTGGCACACAACTTGCTAGCCGATTCTTCTCCATATATCAACTAATGCACATATGTGCTCATTTGTTAGACTCTACTTCATCTAACAACAACCATATTTTTCCTCTACTTTCTACCATGGCCGAATGCATCACAACACCATACCATTTCGATTTTGGTCATGGTTAAACAAAGAACTTAATGTCTCACTCAAAAAAATGCTAAAAAGAAGATTCAAGAGTTATCAATCCACCATTACATGCATCATTACAAAGCTTCATTTTTAGCATGTAAATGACATCAACACCAAGCAAGAATGATGCATCCATGGCCGAGTGTCATTTCCATCACCTAGCAAGATTTAGACCATGGGCTAGGTAGAACTCAAGCTACCAACTAAAACATGCATGCATGTCATGGAACCTCATCAAACATACCTTAGCCTAGTTACATGCATGGCCGAACCTCTTCAACCCTTCTTCTTCCTTCCTCCTTAAAATTTTCGGCCAAGGATGAACCAAAGGATGAAGCCTTCTTTTTTTTCTAGTTTCGCAAAATGGGGAGGGAAACAACCACACACTTTTTTTCTTTGTTTTCATCATATTCCCTTTCATTATTTTATTACCATGCCCCTTATTTTATTTTTCCTTACATAATTCATTAACCCAACATGTCTATGACATGTTTTTTTAGCCATAACATTTTGTCCACCCATGCTCATGGCCGGCCACTACTAATTAGGGGGGAAAATTGACATGCAAGTCCTCCCTTTTGATTACATGCACTATTTGATCCTTGTAGATTAGCCTATCACAATTCAAAAGTGTCACACAAGTCCTATGTACTACATTCACATGTAATTAACTAAATCGAAGCTTAAAATTTTCGCACATTCATATTCACATATTTTAAACCATAAATATCACATTCAAATAATTTAGTGACTCGGTTTAGCGGTCCCGAAACCGCTTTCCGACTAGGGTCACTATAGGGCTGTCACAACTCTCCCCCACTTAAGAAATTTTCGTCCCCGAAAATCTTACTGGTAAATAGGTTTGGGTATCGCTCCCTCATAGAGTTCTCGGGTTCCCAAGTAGCTTCTTCGATCCCGTGTTTGAGCCATAACACTTTCACTAGCGGAACCCTTTTGTTCCGCAACTCTTTCACTTCACGAGCTAGGATACGAATCGGTTCTTCTTCATAACTCATATCGGCTTGAATTTCGACCTCGGAGGGGTTTATTACGTGCGAAGGATCGGATCTGTAACGTCGAAGCATCGAAACATGAAAAACGTTGTGGATCCTTTCGAGTTCAGGGGGTAAAAGCAACCTATATGCAATTGGACCAACTCGTTCGGAGATTTCGTACGGCCCAATGAATCTCGGACTCAACTTGCCCTTACGGCCAAATCTGAGTATCTTTTTCCAAGGTGAGACCTTAAGAAACACTTTGTCTCTCACCTGATACTCAATATCTCTTCGTTTTAAATCCGCATACGACTTCTGACGATCTGATGCTGCCTTCAGACTTTCACAAATTATTCTTACTTTCTATTCACAGAGCTCGGTCTAAAACAATTGTGTACGGCATTTACGCCCGTACAAGGCCTCGTAAGGTGCCATCTTAATACTTGATTGAAAACTATTGTTGTAAGCGAATTCAATTAAAGGTAAATACCGTTCTCATGAACCACTAAACTCGAGAATGCAACATCTCAACATATCCTCAAGTATCTGAATTATCCGCTCAGATTGACCATCGGTTTGTGGATGAAAAGCGGTGCTAAAATGCAGCTTGGTACCCAAAGCTTCTTGCAATTTCTTCCAAAATTGCGAGGTGAATCTCGGACCTCTATCCGACACGATAGAAATAGGTACCCCGTGTAATCTCACAATCTGAGAAATATACAATTCAGCTAGTTTATCCAATGAAAAATCTGTACGTACGGGGATAAAGTGAGCCGACTTAGTCAGTCTATCCACAACAACCCAAATCGCATCTTTCTTACTTGCCGACATCGGCAACCCGAATCTGAAATCCATCGTGACTCGATCCCATTTCCATTCAGGTATCATGATTGGCTGGGGTAAACCCGTAGGCACTTGATGTTCCGCCTTTACTTGCTGACATATTAAACACTTCAAAACAAAATCGAAAATGTCTCGTTTCATACCATGCCACCAAAACTGGCGTCTCAGATCATTGTACATTTTCGTACTCCCTAGGTGAATTGACATTCGGCTACAATGAGCTTCGTTCAGAATCGTCGAAATGAGTTCTGAATTTCTTGGAGCACACAACCGACTTCTGAACCTCAAACAATCGTCATCATCAATTTGAAATTTGGATTCCATATTCGGAACACATTCAGCCCGTTTTGCAACCAATTCATCGTCGACTTTCTAAGCTTCACGAATTTGATGAATCAATAATGGTTTGGCCTTTAATTCAGCTACTAACACATTGTCGGGTAGAATAGACAAGTGTACATTCATTGCTAAATAAAGCAAATAGTGATTTCGGCTTAAAGGCGTCGCAACCACATTAGCCTTTCCCGGGTGATAATCAATGACCAGCTCATAATCTTTCAACAACTCAAGCCAACGCCTTTGTCGCAGATTCAAGTCTCTTTGAGTCATCAAATATTTGAGACTTTTGTGATCCGAAAATACATGGCACTTCTCACCAAATAAGTAATGTTGCCATATTTTCAAAGGCGAATACGATGGCGACTAATTCGAGATCATGGGTCGGATAATTTTTCTCATGTGGCTTTAATTGTCTCGACGATAGGCCACAACTCAACCTTCTTGCATCAATACGCAACCTAACCCAAGTAGGAGACGTCACTATAGATGACAAACTCTTTGCTCGATTAAAATTTGCACCAAAATTGAGCTTCATCAAATAAGTTTTCAGTTGATCAAAACTTTTCGACATTTTTCCGTCCATTCAACTTAACATCTTTTGAAGTAGCTTCGTCATGGGTGTGGCTATCATCGAGAAACCTTTTACAAACCGTCGTAGTAACCTAAGCAAGTCCCAAAAGCTCGAACCTCATTAATATTTCTGAGGCTTCCAGTTAAGTATGGCTGAAATTTTGCTCGGGTCAACTCGAATACCCGTCGCGGATACCACGTGACCCAAGAAGCTAACCTCTCTTAACGAACTCACACTTCATCGAACTTAGCATATAACCGCTTATCCCGTAAAATTTGCAACACTAATCTCGGTGCTCAAGATGTTCGGTCTCATCTCTTGATTAGACCATGATGTTGTCAATGAACACAACTACAAACCGGTCCAAATCTCGTTCGAAGATCCGATTCATCAAATCCATAAATACCGCAGGGCATTAGTGAGCTCAAACGGCATCACTAAGAACTCGAGTGGCCGTATCTCGCTCGAAAGCGGTTTTGGGTATATCCGAATCTCGAATTCATGAATCGGTAATACCTACGATCTCAAATCTATCTTTGAAAACACTAAGGCTCCCTTTAGTTGATCAAATAAATCATCAATACACGGTAACGGATATTTATTCTTTATCGTCACTTTATTCAGCTGACGATAGTCAATGCACAACCTCATGGTTCCGTCCTTCTTTTTCACAAACAATACTGGTGCACCACAAGGTGAGAAACTTGGTCGAGCGAAACCTCTATCCATCAACTCTTGCAACTGAGCTTTCAATTCTTTTAACTCGGTTGGTGCCATACGACACGGAGCTATCGAAATTGGCATAGTCCCAGTACAAGCTCAATACCAAACTCTACTTAACTGAGAAATATACAATTCAGCTAGTTTATCCAATGAAAAATCAGACGACGGGATAAAGTGAGCCGACTTAGTCATCTATCCACAACAACCCAAATCGCATCTTTCTTACTTGCCGACATCGGCAACCCAGATATTTAAATCCATCGTGACTCGATCCCATTTCCATTCAGTATCATGATTGGTCAGTAAACCAGAGGCACTTGATGTTCCGCCTTTACTTGTCGACATATTAAACACTTCAAAACAAAATCGAAAATGTCTCGCTTCATACCATGCCACCAAAATCAAGGCCTCGGATCATTGTACATTTTCAGATTCCCTAGGTGAATTGACATTCGGCTACAATGAGCTTCGCTCGTAATCGTTAAATGAGTTCTCAATTTCTTGGAGCACACAACCGACTTCGAACCTCAAACAATCGTCATCATCAATTTGAAATTTGGATTCCATATTCGAACACATTCAGCCCGCTTTGCAACCAATTCATCGTCGACTTTCTAAGCTTCACGAATTTGATGAATCAATAATGGTTTGGCCTTTAATTCAGCTACTAACACATTGTCGGGTAGAATAGACAAGTGTACATTCATTGCTCAGAAAGCAAATAGTGATTTCCGCATAAGGCGCTCGCAACCACATTAGCCTTTCCTGTGTGATAATCAATGACCAGCTCATAATCTTTCAACAACTCAAGCCAACGCCTTTGTCGCAGATTCAAGTCTCTTTGAGTCATCAAATATTTGAGACTTTTGTGATCCGAAAATACATGGCACTTCTCACCAAATAAGTAATGTTGCCATATTTTCAAGGCGAATACGATGGCGCTAATTCGAGATCATGGGTCGGATAATTTTTCTCATGTGGCTTTAATTGTCTCGACGATAGGCCACAACTCAACCTTCTTGCATCAATACGCAACCTAACCCAAGTAGGGAGACGCCACTATAGATGACAAACTTTGCTCGATTCGGCCGCACTAAAATTGAGCTTCAACAAATAAGTTTTCATTGATCAAAACTTTTCGACATTTTTCCGTCCATTCAACTTAACATCTTTTGAAGTAGCTTCATCATGGTGTGGCTATCATCGAGAAACCTTTACAAACCGTCGGTAGTAACTAAGCAAGTCCCAAAAAGCTCCGAACCTCAAGAATATTTCTGAGGCTTCCAGCTAATATGGCTGAATTTTGCTCGGGTCAACTCGAATACCCGATGCGGATACCACGTGACCCAAGAAGCTAACCTCTTAACCGAACTCACACTTCATCGAACTTAGCATATAACCGCTTATCCCGTAAAATTTGCAACACTAATCTCAGTGCTCAAGATGTTCGGTCTCATCTCTTGATTAGACCATGATGTTGTCAATGAACACAACTACAAACCGTCCAAATCGTCTCAAGATCCGATTCATCAAATCCATAAATACCGTTAGGGCATTAGTGAGCTCAAACGGCATCACTAAGAACTCAGAGGCCGTATCTCGCTCGAAAGCGCTTTGGGTATATCCGAATCTCGAACCGAATCGGTAATACCCTCGATCTCAAATCTATCTTTGAAAACACTAAGGCTCCCTTTAGTTGATCAAATAAATCATCAATACACGTAACGGATATTTATTCTTTATCGTCACTTTATTCATTGACGATAGTCAATGCACAACCTCATGGTTCCGTCCTTCTTTTCACAAACAATACTGGTGCACCACAAGGTGAGAAACTTGGTCGAGCGAAACCTCTATCCATCAACTCTTGCAACCGAGCTTTCAATTCTTTTAACTCGGTTGGTGCCATACGACACGGAGCTATCGAAATTGGCATAGTCCCGTGTACAAGCTCAATACCAAACTCTACTTCCGAACAGTGGTAAACCCTGTAATTCTTCTGAAAAACATCCGGTATTCACAAACCACCGCATGATTTGGGTTTTTTCCAATTCTTTGTCATCAAGTATATACGCAAGGTATGGTTCGCACCCCTTTCTTACATATTTCTGGGCCAACATTGCTGATATTACAGCTGGCAACCCCTTTAAGTCCGTAGACTTAACTCGGATTATCTCGTTATTTGCGCACCTCAAATCAATAGTCTTGCTTTTGCAATTCACAACCGTATCATGCACGGTCAACCAATCCAAACCAAGAATAACATCAAATTCATCAAACGGCAAAAGCATCAAGTCCGCCGGAAAACAAGAACCTCGAATTACTAGGGGGCATTTCTTACACACTTTGTCGACAAGCACGTAACGACCCAAGGGATTTGACACCCTAATTACGAACTCAGTAGACTCAATAGGTAAAGTCTTACTGGATGCTAAGGTTTCGCATATATAAGAATGAGTAGAACCAGGGTCAATCAAAGTAATCACATTAGTATCAAAGAGAGTAAAAGTACCGGTAATAATATCTGGTGAGGAAGCATCCTCGCGTGCACGTATAGCATAAGCCCTAGCAGGAGCACGAGCCTCAGATCTGGTCGTAGCATCTCTAGATCCTCTCTCGACCACCACTAGCATTTCCGTGTTTCTAGATGGTCTACCTCGAGCAAAGGGCAAGACTTTCGGCTTCCCACTCGATTTACATTCTGCTCGCACAATCTCGGCAATCTTTGATAAAGTGGTCAATGACCGACTTGTAACAGGAGCGGTCATGGAATCTACAACTTCGTAATGCCATTTGCCATAACATCGCACTGTTCTATCTCGACGATCATTTCCCACACTGGCGATCAAGTGACTCGTGCACTCACAAGGGGTCGATCGCGATCTCGTCTAGAAAAGCCGAAGTGTTCTAGACCACCTAAGCCATCTCTAAATTTCTTCGATGATCGTGGGAAGGGCTTCCCAAGACCTCTTACGAAACTCCCTTGCTTCCGCCCAGCTTTTTCTTTTCTCCATATCGAGCTCTCGGCTTTGTAAGCTCGCTCGACAAGTGCCACAAATTTCTGATTTCCAAAATGCCAACATACGACTTTATATCATCATTCAATCCATCCTCAAACGCTTACACATTACGCGACGAGGAAATGCATTTCAGTGCATCGGCTAAGCCTTACAAACTTTCGCTCATAGTCAGAACCGACATGGAACCTTGTTTAAGTTCAAGAAATTCCTTCCGCTTTTGATCCCTAAATCTTTGATCGATATACTTTTTCCAAACTCGGTTTGGAAAAACTCCCAAGTTACTTGCTCTCTAGGCACAACAGAAGTCAACGTATTCCACCAATTGTAGGCGTAATCACGTAGCAAGGAGATGGCACACTTTAGGCACTCATCGGTGTGCAAGATAGCTCATCGAGTACTGAATAGTGTTGTCCAACCAAAATTCAGCTTGCTCAAGATCATCACTATCCGTAGCCTTAAATTCAAGAGCCCCATGTTTTCGAATTACATCAACTGGGGCTTATTTGACCTTATTTGGTCGATACGGAGGTATGGTAGGTGCGGGGTTGTGTTTGTCGGGAATGGAGGTTGTGGAACAGCCAGATTAGTTCGAATGTATTGGTTGAACCAATCATTCATCACGCTATATAAAAGCTTGTCTAGCTTCATCATTCGGATTACTAGCAATAGGTTGAGAGTCCACCCGTTGCCCCTTGTGCGGAGCAGCGCTACACTCTCAAGATCATCACTACCTTCGGTCGGGATCGGGATCCATTACTATAAATAAACACATTTGCAAATGTCGAAATCACCACACTATCAAATAATCACATAAAATGGCATGTATAGCTAAACCCAACGCATTACGGTAGCCCTATAATCGACTAAACCGTAGCTCTGATACCAATATAATTGTAACACCCCGTACTCGAGACCGTTGCCGAAGTCGGACACGAGGGGTTTGCAGACTTAAATCACTTGCTTTCACAGTCCATTTTAAAAATTTCCAGACAGTTGGCTAACTGCGTCACTGTCACCTTAAAAATCATATCTTGAGTTCCAAAACTCGAAAATCAATTTTGTAATTTTTCTCTAAAACTAGACTCATATGTCCATCTACATATTGTTTTCTAGAATTTTTGGTCAGGCCAATTAGTACAGTTTATTAGTTAAACTCTCCCCTGTTACAGGGTGCGACTACACTGACCTTCATGCATTACGACTTGGATATCTCCCTGTACAGAGATTCAATACTGATGCCGTTTGTTTCTATAGAAACTAGACTCAAAAAGAAATCTATACATATATGGCATGACTTCTAAATGTCTCTGGTTAATTTATAATGAATTTCCAAAGTCAGATTAGGGGATCCAGAAACTGTTCTGGCCCTGTCTCACGAAAACTTTAACATCTCATAATATACTATTCATATGAACGTTTTGTTACTTTTCTATGAAAATAGATTCATCAAGGTTCGATTACATAATTTATTCACTATTTAATTCCATCCCTATTATTTTTAGTGATTTTTCAAATCCACATCACCGCTGCTGCCAGCATCTATTTTTAAGGTAAACTTTACCTATTTCATGATCCTCCATGGATCAACTAGAGTTTGTCATACATATACCAAAAGTGATCATGAATAACCATTCCCATGGCTAACCGTTACCAACATTTCCATACCTCTCGACGGACCACATACAAAACGATTAAAATGCTATGATCAAAGTATATTTATGTCATTTTCGCATGGCTATCCAAATTTACACAAAACCGAAGGGTACATGACCAACAACAAAAGGGTAGTCCTATACATGCCATTTCAAAGTTCAACCAAAAGTATACCAAAAGGAGCTTTGATAGTGGGCGACTTCGACTTCAAAATCCCGAGTCCGATAGCTGAAGAACCAAAATCTATAAAGCAGAAAAATCAAAGAAACGGAGTAAGCATTAAATGCTTAGTAAGTTTTGAGCAGAGAATTTAAGTACAACTGAAGTATAGCATTCATATAACTAAACGAATGATTCCATATATACATATTCTCAAATCATTCCTACTTCATATTCCAACCCCTATATTCATACATAAGGGATCATCTTAGCCAAATACCGGAAGCTCATTACTCGACTGAGCGAATATTATTCGAAGGGAATCAACTATTCCAATGCACATACGAAACATAACTCGTTGTTGGGATTTTACAAGCGTATTAACTGAAATTTTACAGCAGGATTGCTCATTCCCAAATCACGTACCTTTGGAATTTAACCGGATATAGCTACTCGTTCAAATGCCTTCGGGACATAGCCCGGTTATAGTAACTCGCATAAATGCCTTCGGGACTTAACCCGGATTTAGTAACTCGCACAAATGCCTTCGGGCTTAGCCCGGGATTAGTAACTCGCACAAATGCCTTCGGATCTTAGTCCGAATTAGTAACTCGCACAAATGCCTTCGGATCTTAGTCCAGATATAGTCACTTAGCACAAAGCCTTCGGGACTTAGCACGGACATCAATCGAATAACCATGCACATTTATTAATAAATCATGACACATCCGTATTTCATTTTCATTACCAAAACTCAAGCACAAGACACTTATCACACTTGCAATTTTGGCTTAATAGCCGCATACAAAGAGTATGATTTTGATTTGCTTAAAACATGATCTAATCAAATCATAATCTAAGATCCATTACTCGAAAACTTACCTCGGATGTGGTCGAACGATTTCAGCAGCTATTCGATAACTTTTTCCTTTCCTTTATCCAACTGTGGTCCTCTAAGCTCTTGAGCTAATTCAAACAAATTTAACTTATTAAAGTCTCATTATGCTAGCTTATGGCCGAATATGACAAGGAGTTTAATAGGTCATATGGCCACCCTTTAGCTCAAATACACAATGGTCATGCGCATTTTTAATCACATTAAGCAATTTAACACAATTCATTGAACATCAAAAGAGAAGCTCAAGGTACTTAGCCCATATATACATTAGACATTAGAGTCACATATGTACGAAATCACGAATCGAATTCAACATATTAGCTAATATTCCCCTTAGCCGAATTTTCTAAGTCAAGATAAAGCCATCAATATGCTTACCTATGGCCGAACATACACATCAACTTATGTACTCATTCATGTGGCCGAACATACACATCTATGCTAAGGCCGATTGCAACACTTAATACATTCTACAAGTATGGTCACTTGTATTGACTAAACACCATTTTGTTTCAAGTTCAAAACTTGGCTAGTACACATATATACACTATTAAAGCATCCTCTCCCTTTCTATCAATTCAACACATGCATTACTCATTAATATACAAAATTATATTCGGCCTTGGCACACAACTTACTAGCTGATTCTTCTCCATATATCAACTAATGCACATATGTGCTCATTTGTTAGACTCTACTTCATCTAACAACAACCATATTTTTCCTCTACTTTCTACCATGGCCGAATGCATCGCAACACCATACCATTTCGATTTTGGTCATAGTTAAACAAAGAACTTAATGTCTCACTCAAAAAAAAATGCTAAAAAGAAGATTCAGGAGTCATCAATCCACCATCACATGCATCATTACAAAGCTTCATTTTTAGCATGTAAATGACATCACACCAAGCAAGAATGATGCATCCATGGCCGAGTGTCATTTCCATCACCTAGCAAGATTTAGACCATGGGCTAGGTAGAACTCAAGCTACCAACTAAAACATGCATGCATCTCATGGAACCTCATCAAACATACCTTAGCCTAGTTACATGCATGGCCGAACCTCTTCAACCCTTCTTCTTCCTTCCTCAAAATTTTCGGCCAAGGATGAACCAAAGGATGAAGCCTTCTTTTTTTTTCTAGTTTCGGCAAAATGGGGGGGGCAACAACCACACACTTTTTTTTTCTTTGTTTTCATCATATTCCCTTTCTTTATTTTATTACCATGCCCCTTATTTTATTTTTCCTTACATAATGCATTAACCCAACATGTCTATGACATGTTTTTTAGCTATAACATTTTGTCCACCCATGCTCATGGTAGGCCACTACTAATTAGGGGGAAAATTGACATGCAAGTCCTCCTTTTGATTACATGCACTATTTGATCCTTGTAGATTAGCCTATCACATTTCAAAAGTGTCACACAAGTCCTATATACTACATTCACATGTAATTAACTAAATCAAGCTTAAAATTTTCGCACATTCATATTCACATATTTTAGACCATAAATATGACATTCAAATAATTTAGTGATTTCGGTTTAGCGGTCCCAAACCGCTTCCGACTAGGGTCACTATAGGTCTGTCACAACTCTCCCCACTTAAGAAATTTTCGTCCCGAAAATCTTACCGTAAATAGGTTTGGGTATCGCCTCTCATAGAGTTCTCGGGTTCCCAAGTAGCTTCTTCGATCCCGTGTTTGAGCCATAACACTTTCACTAGCGGAACCCTTTTGTTCCGCAACTCTTTCACTTCACGAGCTAGGATACGAATCAGTTCTTCTTCATAACTCATATCGGCTTGAATTTCGACCTCGGAGGGTTTATTACGTCGCGAAGGATCGGATCAGTAACGTTGAAGCATCGAAACATGAAAAACGCTGGATCCTTTCGAGTTCGGGGTAAAAGCAACCTATATGCAATCGGACCAACTCGTTCGAGATTTCAGACGCCCAATAAATCTCGGACTCAACTTGACCTTACGACCAAATCTGAGTATCTTTTTCCAAGGTGAGACCTTAAGAAACACTTTGTCTCTCATCTGATACTCAATATCTCTTCGTTTTAAATCCGCATACGACTTCTGACGATCTGATGCTGCCTTCAGACTTTCACAAATTATTCTTACTTTCGGTTCAACATCTTTAATCAAATCCACTCCGAAAATTTTACTTTCACGAGCTCGGTCCAAAACAATGGTGTACGGCATTTACGCCCGTACAAGGCCTTGTAAGGTGCCATCTTAATACTTGATTGAAAACTATTGTTGTAAGCGAATTTAATTAAAGGTAAATACCATTCCCGTGAACCACTAAACTCGAGGATGCAACATCTCAACATATCCTCAAGTATCCGAATTATCCGCCGGATTGACCATCGGTTTGTGGATGAAAAGGTGCTAAAATGCAACTTGGTACCCAAAGCTTCTTGCAATTTCTTCCAAAATCGCGAGGTGAATCTCGGACCTCTATCCGACACGATAGAAATAGGTACCCGTGTAATCTCACAATCGAGAAATATACAATTCAGCTAGTTTATCCAATGAAAAATCCGTGCGACGAGGATAAAGTGAGCCGACTTAGTCACTATCCACAACAACCCAAATCGCATCTTTCTTACTTGTCGACATCGGCAACCCAGATATTGAAATCCATCGTGACTCGATCCCATTTCCATTCGTGTATCATGATTGGTCGGGTAAACCCAGAGGCACTTGATATTCCTCCTTTACTTGTCGACATATTAAACACTTCAAACAAAATCGAAAATGTCTCGTTTCATACCATGCCACCAAATCGGCCTCGGATCGTTGTACATTTTCGACTTCTGTGAATTGACATTCGGCTACAATGAGCTTCATTCGAATCGTCGAAATGAGTTCTGAATTTCTTGGAACACACAACCGACTTCGAACCTCAAACAATCGTCATCATCAATTTGAAATTTGATTCCATATTCGAACACATTCAGCCCGCTTTTGCAACCAATTCATCGTCGACTTTCTGAGCTTCACGAATTTGATGAATCAATAATGGTTTGGCCTTTAATTCAGCTACTAACACATTGTCGGGTAGAATAGACAAGTGTACATTCATTGCTCGTAAAGCAAACAGTGATTTCCGTGTTAAGGCGTCCGCAACCACATTAACCTTTCCCGGGTGATAATCAATGACCAGCTCATAATCTTTCAACAACTCAAGCCAACGCCTTTGTCGCAGATTCAAATCTCTTTGAGTCATCAAATATTTGAGACTTTTGTGATCCGAAAATACATGGCACTTCTCACCAAATAAGTAATGTCGCCATATTTTCAAGGCGAATACGATGGCAGCTAATTCGAGATCATGGGTCGGATAATTTTTCTCATGTGGCTTTAATTGTCTCGACGCATAGGCCACAACTCAACCTTCTTGCATCAATACGCAACCTAACCCAAGTAGGGAGGCATCACTATAGTTGACAAACTCTTTGCCCGATTCGGGTCAGCACTAAATTGAGCTTCGGTCAAATAAGTTTTCATTGATCAAAACTTTTTCGACATTTTTCCGTCCATTCAACTTAACATCTTTTGAAGTAGCTTCGTCATGGGTGTGGCTATCATCGAGAAACCTTTTACAAACCGCTTCAGTAGTAACCGCAAGTCCCAAAAAGCTCGAACCTCAAGAATATTTCTGAGGCTTCCAGCTAAGTATGGCTGAAATTTTGCTCGTCAACTCGAATACCCGATGTGGATACCACGTGACCCAATAACCTAACCTCTTAACCGTAACACACACTTATCGACCTTAGCATATAACCGCTTATCCTGTAAAATTTGCAACACTAATCTCAGTGCTCAAGATGTTCGGTCTCATCTCTTGAATAGACCAAGATGTCGCAATGAACACAACTACGAACCGGTCCAAATATCGTCAAGATCCGATTCATCAAATCCATAAATACCGCAGGGCATTAGTGAGCTCAAACAGATCACTAAGAACTCGAGTGGTCGATCTCATTCGAAAGCGCTTTTGGGTATATCCGAATCTCGAATTCAAGAATCGTAATAATACCCGATCTCAAATCTATCTTTGAAAACACCGAGGCTCCTTTAGTTGATCAAACAAATCATCAATACGCAGAACGGATATTTATTCTTTATCGTCACTTTATTCATTGACGATAGTCAATGCACAACCTCATGGTTCCGTCCTTCTTTTTCACAAATAATACTGGTGCACCACAAGGTGAGATACTTGGTCGAGCGAAACCTCTATCCGTCAACTCTTGCAACCGAGCTTTCAATTCTTTTAACTCGGTTGGTGCCATACGACACGGAGCTATCGAAATTGGCGTAGTCCGGTACAAGCTCAATACCAAACTCTACTTCCCGCAATAGTGGTAAACCCGGTAATTCTTCGGAAAAACATCCGTATTAACAAACCACCGCAAGATGATTTGGGTTTCTTTTCCAATTCTTTGTCATCAAGTACATACGCAAGGTATGCTTCGCACCCCTTTCTTACATATTTCTGGGCCAACATTGCTGATATTACAGCTGGCAACCCTTTTAAGTCCGTAAACTCAACTCGGATTATCTCGTTATTTGTGCACTTCAAATCAATAGTCTTGCTTTTGCAATTCACAACCGCATCATGCACGGTCAACCAATCCAAACCAAGAATAACATCAAATTCATCAAACGGCAAAAGCATCAAGTCCGCCGGAAAATAGGAACCTCGAATTACTAGGGGGCATTTCTTACACACTTTGTCGACAAGCACGTAACGACCCAAGGGATTTGACACCCGAATTACGAACTCAGTAGACTCAATAGGTAAAGTCTTACTGGATACTAAGGTTTTGCATATATAAGAATGAGTAGAACCGTGGTCAATCAAAGCAATCACATTAGTATCAAAGAGAGTAAAAGTACGGTAATAACATCCGGCGAGGAAGCATCCTCGCGCACGATAGCATAAGCCCTAGCAGAGCACGAGCCTCAGATCTGGTCGTAGCATCTCTAGATCCTCTCGACCACCACTAGCATTTCCGTGTTTCTAGATGGTCTACCTCGGCGATTGGTAGCACTTCGGTTTCCTACTCGATTTACATTCTGCTCGCACAATCTCGGGCAATCTTTGATAAAGTGGTCAACTGACCAAGACTTGTAACAGGAGCGGTCATGGAATCTACAACTTCCGTAATGCCATTTGCCACAATATCGGCACTGTTCTATCTCGACGATCATTTCCCACATCTGGCGATCAAGTGACTCGTGCACTCGCAGGGGGTCGATCGCGATCTCGTCCAGAAAAGCCCTCCCTTTTGATTACATGCACTATTTGATCCTTATAGATTAGCCTATCACATTTCAAAAGTGTCACACAAGTCCTATGTACTACATTCACATGTAATTAACTAAATCGAAGCTTAAAATTTTCGTACATTCATATTCACATATTTTAGACCATAAATATCACATTCAAATAATTTAGTGACTCGGTTTAGCAGTCCTGAAACCGCTTTCCGACTAGGGTCACTATAGGGCTGTCACAACACGTCAATGGTAGCCTGGTTGCGAAACTACCTTCATTGCAGCAAGCTGCCAATCACATATTGGGCTTAAAAGCCGTCGGTTGACCCATGGTTGTCAAGCAACCATGCGATCCTCATATACTTCCTCTGTTCCATAATTCCCAACCCATATGCAACCTAAACAGAATATCGTATGTATGCAGCAGATATACATGTAACATCCATAAATCTTACATTCAGACATAGGGGTATTTTGGTTATTTTC
>NW_026440467.1:0-28101 GCF_025698485.1 Gossypium arboreum
TAGCCGGATATCATTCAATTGCTCATGCACATACATCAATAATCATTAGACATTCATGTTTCATTTTAGTTACTAAGGCTCAAACACAAAGGTAATCACTAGCATAATCGCCTTGGGACTTAGCGGGTATCATTCAAATACTCATACACAATAAATCGATAATCATTACACATCCATATTTCATTTCACATAATTCAAGTAGGGTCACTTCTTGAGGACTTACCTGGATGTTGTCGAGCGGCTTTTCGGCTATTCGATCACTTTTTCCTCCCCCTTGTCCAATTGTGGCCTCTAAGCTCTTGAGCTAATTCAAACAAATTCAATTTATTAAAACCTCATTATTCTAGCTTATGGCGAATATGACAAGGAGTTTAAATGGTCATATAGCCACCTTTAGCTTGAATACACAATGGTCATGCACATTTTATACTACATCAAGCAATTCAATACAATTCATTCAAGCATCAAGGAAAAGCTAAGGCCATCAATAGGCTACCTAAGGCCGAATATACTTAGTCATACTTACCAATTCAACAATAAATTCCAAGATTTCCACATCATATGTGTACTAGGCGAATGTACTTGCAATTTCACAAGCATTCTTCAACATTTTCTTCTTTAAACAAACATATTCATCACTTACTTCATAACCAAAACATCATGTGCAAACATATATATACATATATGTGCATGGCAATTTCAAGGTGTCCCTAGCCATCCAAAACACAAATTTTAACTAACATGCAAAAGCATGAACCATGCTCATGAATGCATCATGGCGAATACATCACAATCATGCCCCTTTCAACTTCAATCATGGTTAAACAAAGAAAACTCAATGTCTTACTCAAGATGGCTACAAAGAAATTTCAAGGTAGACAATCCATCATTGCATGCATCATCATCAAGCTTCACACTTAGCATGCAATGGCTTTATCACAATATCAACTTTGACCAAATACCACTTCCATGGCATAACAAGGATTTGAACCATGGCTAACATGAACATCAAGTTGGCAACTAAAACATGCATGAATCTCATGACACAACCTCATACATACCTTAATCTTGGTGCAAGTTCAGCCAAATCTCCTTCTAGATCTCTTCTAAACAAATAAAATGAAGCAAAAATCTCTTCTTCCCCTTAGTTTTGGCTCAAAGAAAGGATGAACAAATTTTTCTTTCTTCCTTTACAACTCACGGCAATGGGGGAGATACCACACTCACACACATTTTTTTCATTCTTTTCTTACCCATGCTTATTTGTTTATTATTTCTCCTAATGCCCAACAAAACATGTTTCATGACATGTTTAGCCCATATTCTTGGTCATGGCCTACCACCTATAAAAGGAATTTGACATGCAAGTCCATTGTTTTGCATGCATGCTTAATTAGTCATCACACATTTCCCTATCGTACTTTCAAAGTTCACTACTAAGTCCTTTCTAGTGAAATTCACCTTTATAACACTAAATCAATCATCAAAAATGTCATACATGAGCATAACATATTATAGGCATCAAAATAAATTTTAAATTATTTTTATGCCTCGGTTTTAAGGTCCGAAACCACATTCCGACTAGGGTCAATTTTGGGTCACAACTCTCCCCCACTTAAGAAATTTTCGTCCGAAAATCTTCAGTAAATAGGGTTGGGTATCGCTCTTTCATAGAGTTCTCGGTTTCCCAAGTAGCTTCTTCTATCCGGTGCGAGCCATAACACCTTCACTGGGAACCCTTGTTTTATAACTCTTTCACTTCGTGATAGGATACGAATCGGTTCTTCCTCATAACTCATATTGGCTTAAATTTCAACCGATGGACTAATCACGTGCGATGGATCGGATCTATAGCGTTGAAGCATCGAAACATGAAAGACATCGTGAACCTTTTTGAGTTCGGGGCAAAATCAAGCGATATGCCCTTGGACCGGCTACCGAATATCTCCATATGGCCCAATGAACCTCGGGCTCAACTTGCCCTTACTGCCGTCAGTATCTTTTCCAGCGATACCTTAGAAACACTTTATCTCCACGATACCGATGTCCTTACGCCCGGATCCGGCGACTTACGGCGATCGAGGCTATCTTGAACTTTCACGGATTACTTTCACTACTTACATCTTAATCAAATCCACGAAAATCTTACTTTCAGACTCGGTCCAAAACAATGGTGTACGGCATTTCGGTACAAAGCCTCTAAGTGCCATCTTAATACTTGATTGAAAATTTGTTGTGGCGAATTCAATCAACGACAAATCGTTCCCATGAACCACTAAACTCGAGGGCCAACATCTCAACATATCCTCAAGTATCTGAATTATCGCTCGGATTGACCATCGGTTTGGGGGTGAAAGCGGTCTGAAATGCAACTTGGTACCCAAAGCTTCACAACTTTTTCCAAAATCGCGAGGTAAATCTCGGATCTCTATCAAACCACGATGGAAATAGGCACCCGTGCAATCTCGTCGAAAGCGTACAATTCGACTAATTTGTCCATTGAAAAATCCGTCGTCGGGGACAAAGTGAGCGACTTAGTCAATCTATCTACCACGACCCAAACCGCATCCTTCTTTTCGGACAATGGCGGTCCAGATACAAAGTCCATTGTGACTCGATCGGGTGACCTTAAGCGACCCTAGTCGGAATGTGGTTTAAGGACCACAAAACGAGGCATAAAAATAATTTGATATTTATTTTGATGCCTATAATATTTAACTCATGTGTGACATTTTGATGCTTTAATTTAGAGTTATAAATGTGAATTTCACTAGAAAGGACCTAGTAGAAAACTTTGAAAGTATGATGGGAAATGTATGATGACTAATTAAAGCATGCATGCAAAACAATGGCCTTGCATGTCAAATACCCTTTTTACAAGTGATGGCCGCCATGACAAGGAGTATGGGCTAAACATGTCATGAAACATGTTTTGTTGGTGCATTGAAACAATAAACAAATAAGCATGGGTAGTAAGAAAGAAAAAAACGTGTAGTGAAACCCCCATTGCGTACATGGAAGAAAAGAAAGAAAAAATTTTGCTCATCCATTTCATTCTCTCTTGGAAAATACTAGAGGAAGGAAATTTTGCTTCATGCTTGGGTTGGAAGAGGATTAGGAAGAGGTTTGGCTATATTTGCATCAAGATTGAGGTATGTTTGATGTTGTGCCATGAGATTCATGCATGTTTTTGGTTGCTAACTTGATGTTCTTATTAGCCCATGGTTCAAATCTTTATTATATCATGGGGATGGTATTTGGCCAAGGTGGATTTTGAGTTAATGCCATTGCATGTTAAATATGAAGCTTGATGATGATACATGTGATGGTGGATTGAGGACTCTTAGATTTTCTTTGAGCATTTTTGAATGATATACTAAGTTCTTTGTGTTCGTGACCAAAATTATGGTGTTGCGATGTATTGCCATGGTACATCCCAAGTGTGATTTATGCTCTTTGCATGGAGAGTAAGATTTGTGTTTGAAATCATGTTCATGTTTAGTTACAATCAACTTGAATTCGGCTCTAGCATACATATATGTATATATGTTTGAGCATGATGTATTGGTATAGCGTATATACTATCTTAAGGTATATACTTATTTATGATGATGTTTTGGTTATGAAGGAAATGATAGATGTGTATTGAGTTACAATATGGAAAGGTATTAGTTAGTAATGTATGCTGTTTTGTGTGGTAATAAGTGCATAAATGGTCTCAACATGGACATGTATATTCGGCACATGAAGGGAAATTGGTGAGCATGTATTCGGTTAGAGGCAACCATATTGAAGCCTTATCTTGGCTTAGATTGTTGACTAAATGGGTAATAAGTGAGGATGGTTGCGAATATACAAACATACATATGCATGTGTAATTGAATTATGAATGTTTAGCAAGATAGTTAAACTAGTTGATTTATTGATTAAGCTCAAGGAGTTAAAGAAGGAGAATCAAGCAAGGGAAAGGCGAAGGTCATCGGTAGCCGACTTGGACTATTTTACCCAACACAAGGTAAGTCATTAAGCATATATTTGATATTGCTTAAATGATTGTAATATCTATGCAATTGTGTTTAATGAGATGAAATATATACAAATGTATGTTATGAAAGATGATAATGTTGAGCGTAAAAGAGATAGTGAAATGTGTAGGAAGTTTGCTTGACACTAAGTGTGCGAGAAATAGATGTGTCTGGTGACAAGATTGGCCTTGGATGTGCTGACTTGTAATTGCGGCACTAAGTGTCGAGTTTGGACTATATGGCACTATTTGTGGGGCTTGAATCATATGGCACTAAGTGTGCGTGATTGAGTATTAAGCACTATGTGTGCGAACTCTACACATATCTCGATTGAACATTTATATGGGCGTGACTTTATCGAGATGAGTATGGACAGAAAGAGTAAGTACCTTGAGTTCATGGCTAATAGATGCTATGTTTATGCTGGGGTGGAGTTGGTAAGATTTAAATCTATGTGATGATTTCAATTGCATTCCGTAAATAAGGTATCGTGGAATAGATGAAAGTTCATTTGATTGCATGATTGTTGCGGAAATGAAATGATGTATGGAAATTGCTTCAAATATCCTATTGAACGATATATGAAATGTAAATGTATGACTTGGTATGAGATTGATCCGAAGATCTAAGGAACTATGGTATAGTTAGGTATGGTGGAACATTTGGCCTTGTTTCATTATTTCATTTTATGATAATTGTATTAATGGATGGTTGTGGAATGCTTATGACTTACCGAGTTATAAACTCACTCGGTGTTTTCTTGTCACCCATTTTAGGTTCCTTGGGCTCGTCTCCTTTTGGGTGTTCGTAACGTCAGAAGTCATCCTGCCGTGAGCAATCTTTGGTATTATCTTCTTAGTCGACTTAGGAGAACATTTGGCATGTATGAGCTATTTTGTTTTGTTAAATTTTGGGTTGTAAACTTTAAGCCATGTGAAAATGGCCTATGTGGTGTTTGAGTGGGATGCTAGAATCTATACGAGTCTTAGAAACCTTAATTTTGATAAGGTGGCCATAATTTGTGTCACGTATGATGGATGAGTAGTAAGACTAAGGAAGGATTCATGAAATTGGCATAGTCTCTGCGGTAACTGTTGCGGACAGCAGCAGTGATATGAGATAAAAATCACTAAAAATAGTAGAAGTGGAATTAATAGCTAAAAAATTACGTTACTCGAAGCTTGATGGGTCTATTTACATATGGATGAAACAAAACGACCATATAGGCTATGTTTTAGAAGATATTAAAGTTCTCGTGAAACAGGGCCAGAACGGTTTCTGGATCCCCTGTTCCGACTTTGGAAAATCATTATAAATTAACCAGAGATAATTAGGAGTCATGCCATATAATAATGTAGATTCCGCTCTGAGTCTAGTTTCTATAGAAACAAACGGCATCAATATTGAAGCCCTGTACAGGAGATATCCAATTCGTAACGCACAAAGGTCAGTGTAGTCGATCCCTGTAACAGGGGAGACTTTAACTAATAAAATGTACTAATTGGCTCGACAAAAATTCTAGAAAAAATATGTAGATGGACATATGAGTCTAGTTTTAGGGAAAATTACGAAACTGATTTTCGAGTTGTAAAACTCAAGATATGATTTTTAGGCGATTCTTAGTACACAGATTGGCAGCTTGTCTAGGAAATTCTCAATAAGTGGTTTGAAGTCTGTTAACACCTGGTGTTTCGACTCGTGACGGTCTCGGGTTAGGGTGTTACAATTTTGGTAATGTCGAGCTATGGTTTAGTGGGTTCTAGGAGGACTCGAATGGCGTGTGTGAGTCTAACTATACATGCCAATGTGTTAGTGCTTAAAAATGTGATGACTTTTGACGGTTGAAATTTTTGTTTTGATTAGCAAATGGAACGGGGTAGAGACCCTTGGCGGATAGACGTTGAAAGTGTGGCGTACGCTCCTGCGCGAGGACACACTTTGTTGAGCCTCGATCATCCGAATAATAATCAAGATGAAGAGGCGAAACAAGCCTTCTTCACCATGATGAGCAGAGTGGTCGCGTATTATGCGAACCAATCGGCTGTCCAACCATTCCCAAATATAAATAATCCACCCCAAGGCCGTAATGCCGTCGATTTCTGCTGATCTTGTGAAATTTGAGTAAACCACACCAATGGACTTGATTAGGAAGCGTGAAATTTGAGGAGTTTAAGGCCATAATTCTTGATGATCTTGAGAAGAGATGGAGTTACGGCTTGATAACACCATTAGAGTGTTTGATGGCATCATGCACACCGATGAATGTCTTAAGTGTGCTATATTCTTGTTGCGAGACTTCGACCAACTATTGGTGGAGGACCTTAATTTCCATAGTCCCAAAGGAACAAGTTACTTGGGATTTCTTCCAAGCGAATTCGAAAGAAATACATTAGTCAACGGTTCATCGATCAAAAGCGTAAAGAATTCTTGGAGCTCAAGCAAGGTTAGTATGGCGGTATCTGAATCTGAACATGAGTTAAATGTAGACTTAGTCGAGTATGCTCAAAGAGTGTGTGGCTGATGAGGTTGCTATGTGCAAAAGATTTGAAGAGAGATTGAATGAAGAGTTAAAGCTCTTGATGGGTATTTTGGAGATAAAAGAATTTGTAACACTAGTTGAACGAGCACTGCAAAGGCGAAGAAAGCTCGGAGAGGGAGAAGAGGAAGAAATTTGAATTTGAAGCTAGAGATTATCATAAAAGATCGGCGGACGAGGCTCCATTTTGGTTGTAAAGAAGTTAGGAGAGGACACAAATAAGTCGAGGGCGGCGAGGGATTTCCATTGAAACACGACCATTGATGGACTCACAAGCTACCTCGGTAGCTAGTGTGAGCAATAATCGTCAAGAAAAGCCCAGAATGCCCCCAATGTGGAAGACAACACATAGGTGAATGTTGGGGTAAATGCATTAATAGGGCTTTGTTATGGATGCGGTTGAGAGGACCACTTCATTATAAATTGCTGCGAGCTAGATGAGAAGAATAAGATGCAAGGTGTAAGATCTAGTGGATTTCAGCTTAGAGGTAGACCCCAGAGGATTTGAGGGAGGTAGGGTGGTAATCGAAGAGGGGTCTCGATACGGTTGTTCGATCAGAGACTCGTGCTCTGCTAGAGCATATGCTATCCGCGTCTGAGAGGAGGTATCCTCCACAGCGTTATCACTAGTACTTTCACTCTCTTTGATACTAGTGTGATTGCATTGATTGACCTGCATCTACTCATTCATATGTATGTGAAACCTTAGCATCGATGAAGACTCTACCGTTGAGTCTCTCGAGTTAAATAATCGGTGTCAAATCCTTGGGTCATTCGTCTGGTCGATAAAGTGTAAGAAATGCCTCCTAGTCATTCGAGGTTCTGTTTTCGCGGACTTGATGCTTTTGCCGCTTCGATAAATTTGATGTTATTCTTGGGTTGGATTGGTTGACCAGTGCATGATGCGGTTGTGAATTGCAAAAAGCAAGACTATTGATTTGAGATCGCAAATAACGAGATGATCGAGTTGAGTCTACGGACTTGAAGGGATTGCCGGTATAATATCATCAATGTTGGCCTAGAAATATGTAAGAAAAGGGTGCGAAGCATACCTTGCGTATGTACTTGATGATAAGGAGTTAAAAATAAAACCCGAATCAATGCTGGGTGGTTTGTGAATACGGGATGTTTTCTAGAAGAATTAAGGGTTTGCCACTTGTTCGGAGATAGAGTTTGGTATTGAGCTTGTACGGGACCTACACCGATTTCGATAGCTCCGTGTCGTATGGCACCAACGAATTAAAGGAGTTAAGCTTCGATTGCAAAAAGTTGGTGGATAGAGGTTTTGCTCGTGAGTTTTTCACCTTAGGGTGCACTAGTGTTGTTTGTGAAAAGAAGGGCGGAACCATGAGGTTGTGCATCGACTATCGTCAACTTAATAAAGTGACAATAAAGAACAAATATCAGATTACCAGCGTATCGATGATTTGTTCGATCAATGAAGAGGCCTCAGTGTTTTCAAAATAGATTTGAGATCGGGCTATTATCGATTTGCGAATCAAGAGATTGGATATACCCAAAGCGCCTTGAGCGAGATATGGTCACTCACGAATTCTTAGTGATGCCGTTTGGGCTCACTAATGCCCTGCGGTATTTATGGATTTGATGAATCGGATCTTGAGATCATATTTGGATCGGTTCGTAGTGGTGTTCATTGGCGACATCTTGGTCTATTCAAGAGATGAGACCAAACATGCGGAGCACACGAGATTAGTGTTGCAAATTTTACGGGATAGCGATTTATATGCTAAGTTGAGCAAGTGTGAGTTACGGTTAAGAGGTTAGCTTCTTGGGTCATGTGGTATCTGCGTGAATTATTAGAGTCGACAAGTAAAATTTCAACTATACTTAGCTGGAAGCCTCAGAAATATTCTTGCGAGGTTGAAGCTTTTGGGACTTGCAGGTTACTGAAGCGGTTTGTAAAAGGATTCTCGATGATAGCCACACTCATGGCAAGCTTGCGGAAGGATGTCAAGTTTGAATGGACGGAAAAGTGTCGGAAAAGTTTCGATCAATTGAAAACTCATTTAACTTGAGCTCGGTTTTAGTGCGGCCGAATCGGCAAAGAGTTTGTCATTTATAGTGGCGCCTCCCTACTTGGGTTAGGTTGCGTATTAATGTAAGAAGGTCGAGTTGTGGCCTACACATCGAGACAATTGAAGCTACATGAGAAAAATTATCCGACCCATGATCTCGAATTGCATGTTTGCCGCCATTATTAGCCTTAAAGATATGGCGACATTACTTATTTGGTGAGAAGTGCCATGTGTATTCGGATCACAAAAGTCTCAAATATTTGATGACTCAAAGAGACTTAAATCGTGACAAAAGCGTTGGCTTGAGTTGTTAAAGATTACGAGCTTGTCATTGATTATCACCGGGAAAGGCTAATGTGGTTGCGGACGCCTTAAGCGAAATCCTTTGTTTGCTTCTGAGCAATGAATGTACACTTGTCTATTCTACTGACAATGTGTTAGTAGCAGAATTAAAGGCCAAACCATTGTTGACTCATCAAATTCGTGAAGCTCGAGAAAGTTGATGATGAGTTGGTTGCAAAGCGAAGTGAGTGTGTTAGAACAAGAATCGAGTTTCATATTGGTGATGACGATTGTTTGAGGTTAGAAGAAGTAAATGTCATGTGTTCCAAAATTGAAACTTATTTTAATGATTACGAGCGAAGCCCATTGTGGCGAATGGCAATCCACAGGAGTACGAAGATGTACAACGATTTGAAGCAGCGGTTTTGGTGGCATGGTATGAAGCGAGACATCTCAGAGCTTTGTTTGAGATGTTTAATATGTCAACAAGTGAAAGCAGAACATCAAGTGCCTTGGGATTACTTGTAGATTCTGATGCAGTGGAAATGGGATGAGTCACAATGGACTTTGTGTCCGGGTTGCCATTGTCGGTGAGCAAGAAGGATGCGATTTGGGTTGTTGATAGGTGACTAAGTCGGCTCACTTTATCCCTTTGCGTCTACGGACTTTTCATTGAATAAACTAGCGAATTGTATGTTTCTCGGTTGTGAGATTACGAGTGCCGATTTACGTGGTGTGGGATAGAGATCCGAGGTTCACCTCGCGATTTTGGAAGAGATTGCAGAAGCTTTAGGTACCAAGTTGCATTTAAGCACCGCCTTTCACCCCAAACCAATGGTCAATCCGGCGGATAATTCGGATACTTGAGGATATGTTGAGATGTTGCATCCTCGAGTTCGAGTGGTTCATGGGAGCGATGCTTACCTTTGATTGAATTAAGCACAACAATAGTTTTCAATCAAGTATTAAGATGGCGCCTTACGAGGGCCTTGTGCGGGCATAAATACCGTACACCATTGTTTTGGACCGAGCTTCGGTGAGAACAAAATTTTTGAGTGGATTTGATTAAAGATCTTTGACAGTAAAAGTAATCAAGTGAAAATCGAAGATAGCCTCCGATCGTCGTAGAAAGTAAATGCAGCGGATCGAAAGCGAAAAGACATTGAGTATCAAGTGGGAGATAAAGTGTTTCTTAAAGTTTAGCCTTGGAAAAAGATACTCGGTTGGTAGTAAAGGCAAATTGAGCCGAGGTTCATCGGGCCATATGAGATATCCGACGAGTCGGTCCGATTCGCGTGTCGTTTGATTTTGCCCCGAACTTGAAAAGATTCATGGCGTCTTTCATGTTTCGATGCTTGACGCTATGGAAATTACGATCCGTGCATGCGTAATTAGTCCATTAGAGGTTAAAATTCAAGCCGATATGAGTTATGAAGAAGAACGATTCGTATCCTAGCTCGTGAAGTGAAGGAGTTCTTGAAACAAAAGGGTTCCGTTAGTAAAAGTGTTATGGCTCAAACACGGGATGGAAGAAGCTACTTGGGAACCGAGAACTCTATGAAGGCGATACCCAAACCTATTTACGGTAAGATTTTCGAGGACGAAAATTTCTTAAGTGGGGAGAGTTGTGTGACCTTAAAACGACCCTAGTCGGAATGTGGTTTCGAGGACCACAAAATCGAGGCATAAAAATAATTTGATAT
Organism: Gossypium arboreum; assembly: GCF_025698485.1. Taxonomy (NCBI): domain Eukaryota; kingdom Viridiplantae; phylum Streptophyta; class Magnoliopsida; order Malvales; family Malvaceae; genus Gossypium; species Gossypium arboreum. The sequence continues at coordinate 10,583 of NW_026440467.1, forward strand.
TTATTTTGATGCCTATAATATCATTAACTCATGTGTGACATTTTGATGCTTTAATTTAGAGTTATAAATGTGAATTTCACTAGAAAGGACCTAGTAGAAAACTTTGAAAGTATGATGGGAAATGTATGATGACTAATTAAAGCATGCATGCAAAACAATGGCCTTGCATGTCAAATACCCCCTTTTACAAGTGATGGCCGGCCATGACAAGGAGTATGGGCTAAACATGTCATGAAACATGTTTTGTTGGTGCATTAGGAAACAATAAACAAATAAGCATGGGTAGTAAAGAAAGAAAAAAAAAGCGTGTGAGTGAAACCCCATTGCCGTACATGGAAGAAAAGAAAAGAAAAAATTTTGCTCATCCATTTCATTCTCTCTTGACCGAAAATACTAGAGGGAAGGGAGAATTTTGCTTCATGCTTGGGTTGGAAGAGGATTAGGAAGAGGTTTGGCTATATTTGCATCAAGATTAAGGTATGTTTGATGTTGTGCCATGAGATTCATGCATGTTTTGGTTGCTAACTTGATGTTCTTATTAGCCCATGGTTCAAATCTTTATTATATCATGGGGATGGTATTTGGCCAAGGTGGATTTTGAGTTAATGCCATTGCATGTTAAATATGAAGCTTGATGATGATACATGTGATGGTGGATTGAGGACTCTTAGATTTTCTTTGAGCATTTTGAATGATATACTAAGTTCTTTGTGTGTCGTGACCAAAATTATGGTGTTGCGATGTATTGACCATGGTACATCCCAAGTGTGATTTATGCTCTTTGCATGGAGAGTAAGATTTGTGTTTGAAATCATGTTCATGTTTAGTTACAATCAACTTGAGATTGGCTCTAGCATACATATATGTATATATGTTTGAGCATGATGTATTGGTATGGCGTATATACTATCTTAAGGTATATACTTATTTATGATGATGTTTTGGTTATGAAGGAAATGATAGATGTGTATTGAGTTACAATATGGAAGGTATTAGTTAGTAATGTATCTGTTTTTTTGTGTGGTAATAAGTGCATAAATGGTCTCAACATGGACATGTATATTCGGCCACATGAAGGAAATTGGTGAGCATGTATTAGGTTAGAGGCAACCATATTGAAGCCTTATCTTGGCTTAGATTGTTGACTAAATGGGTAATAAGTGAGGATGGTTGCGAATATACAAACATACATATGCATGTGTAATTGAATTATGAATGTTTAGCAAGATAGTTAAACTAGTTGATTTATTGATTAAGCTCAAGGAGTTAAAGAAGGAGAATCAAGCAAGGGAAAGGCGAAGGTCATCGAGTAGCCGACTTGGACTATTTTACCCAACACAAGGTAAGTCATTAAGCATATATTTGATATTGCTTAAATGATTGTAATATCTATGCAATTGTGTTTAATGAGATGAAATATATACAAATGTATGTGTATGAAAAGATGATAATGTTGAGCGTAAAGAGATAGTGAAATGTGTAGGAAGTTTGCTTGGCACTAAGTGTGCGAGAAATAGATGTGTACGGTGACAAGATTGGCCTTGAGTGTGCGAGCTTGTAATATGCGGCACTAAGTGTCTTGAGTTTGGACTATATGGCACTATGTGCGGGCTTGAATCATATGGCACTAAGTGTGCGTGATTGAGTATTAAGCACTATGTGTGCGAACTCTACACATATCTCCGATTGAACATTTATATGGGCGTGACTTTATCGAGATGAGTATGGACAGCGGAAAGAGTAAGTACCTTGAGTTCATGGCTAATAGATGCTATGTTTATGCTGGGAAATTGGAGTTGGTAAGATTTAAATCTATGTGATGATTTCAATTGCATTCCAAGTAAATAAGGTATCGTGGAATAGATGAAAGTTCATTTGATTGCATGATTGTTGCGGAAATGAAATGATGTATGGAAATTGCTTCAAATATCCTATTGAACAGTATATGAAATGTAAATGTATGACTTGGTATGAGATTGATCCGAAGATCTAAGGAACTATGGTATAGTTAGGTATGGTTTGGAACATTTGGCCTTGTTTCATTATTTCATTTTATGATAATTGTATTAATGGATGGTTGTGGAATGCTTATGACTTACGAGTTATAAACTCACTCGGTGTTTTCTTGTCACCCATTTTAGGTTCCTTGGGCTCGTCTCCTTTTGGGTGTTAAATGGCAAATCAGCGAAGTCATCTGCCGGCGAGCAATCTTTGGTATTATCTTCTTAGTCGACTTAGGAGAACATTTGGCATGTATGAGCTATTTTGTTTTGTTAAATTTTGGGTTGTAAACTTTAAGCCATGTGAAAATGGCCTATGTGGTGCGTTTGAGTGGGATGCTAGAATCTATAGCCACGAGTCTTAGAAACCTTAATTTTGATAAGGTGGCCATAATTTGTGTCACGTATGATGGATGAGTAGTAAGACTAAGGAAGGATTCATGAAATTGGCATAGTCTCTGCAGTAACTGTTGCGGACAGCAGCAGTGATATGAGATCGAAAATCACTAAAAATAGTAGAAGTGGAATTAATAGCTAAAAAATTACGTACTCGAAGCTTGATGGGTCTATTTTCATATGGATGAAACAAAACGACCATATGAGCTGTATTTTAAGAGATATTAAAGTTCTCGTGAAACAGGGCCAGAACGGTTTCTGGATCCCCTGTTCCGACTTTGGAAAATCATTGTAAATTAACCAGAGATAATTAGGAGTCATGCCATATATGTAGATTCCGCTCTGAGTATAGTTTCTATAGAAACAAACAGCATCAGTATTGAAGCCCTGTACATGGAGATATCAATTCGTAGCACAAAGGTCAGTGTAGTGATCCCTGCAACAGGGAGATTTTAACTAATAAACTGTACTAATTGGCTCGACAAAAATTCTAGAAAAAATATGTAGATGGACATATGAGTCTAGTTTCAGGGAAAATTACGAAACTGATTTTCGAGTTGTAAAACTCAAGATATGATTTTTGAAGCGACTAGTACACAGATTGGCAGCTTGTCTAGGAAATTCTCAATAAGTGGTTTGAAGTGCATTAACACCTCGTGTTCGACTCGTGACGGTCTCGGGATCGGGGTGTTACGATCCCATTTCCACTTTCGGGTATCGTGATTGGCTGAAGTAATCACGAAGGCACTTGATGTTCGCTTTCACTTGTTGACATATTAAACATCTCGAAACAAAGTCGGAGATGTCTCGTTTCATACCATGCCACCAAAGCCGATGTTTCAAATCGTTGTACATCTTCGTACTCCCGGGTGGATTGCCATTCGACTACAATGGGCTTCATTCAGAATTATCGAAATGAGTTCAATTCTTTGGAACACGAGGCGACTTTTGAACCTCAAACAATCGTCATCATCGATTTGAAACTCAGGAGTCCTTGTTAGGAAAACACTTCGGCCGTTTTGCGACCAACTAAATCGTCTACTTTACGAGCTTCTCGAATTTGATGCATCAATAGTGGTTTGGCTTTCAATTCAGCTACTAACACCTTTGTCGGATCGAGCAGACAAGTGCACATTCATCGCTTCGTAAAGTGAATAATGATTTCGACTCAAGGCATCGCAACCACATTCGCCTTTAGGGGTGATAGTCAATGACCGACTCATAATCCTTTAACAGCTCGAGCCAGCGTCTTTGTCATGATTTAAGTCTCTTTGGGTCATCAAATATTTGAGACTTTTGTGATCCGAGTACACATGGCACTTCTCACCAAATAAGTAATGTCGCCAAATCTTTAAAGCGAATACGATGGCGACTAATTCGAGATCATGGGTGGGATAATTTTTCTCGTGTGGCTTTAATTGCCTCGGCGCATAGGCCACAACTCGACCTTCTTGCATCATCGCATAACCTAACCCAAGGAGGGCGTCACTATAGATGACAAACTCTTTGCGATTCGGGTTGCACTATAATTGGGGCTCCCGTCAAATAAGTTTTCAATTGATCGAAACTTTTACGACATTTCTCCGATCCATTCGAACTTAACATCCTTTTGGAGTAAGCCGTCATCGTAGTGGCTATCGTTGAAAACCTTTACAAATCGTCGGTAATAACAGCAAGCCCCAAAAGCTCGAACCTCGGTAATATTTCTCGAGGCTTCCAATTAAGTATGGCTGAAATTTTATTAATTGACTCGAATACCCGATGCAAATACCACATGACCCAGAAGCTAACCTTTCTTAACGAACTCACACTTTGAACTTAGCATATAATTGCTTATCCGTAAAATTTGCGGCACTAACCTCGGTGTTCGGCATGTTGGTCTCATTTCTTGAATAGACCAAGATGTCATCAATGAACACGACTACGAATCGATCCAAATATAGTGCGAAGATCCGATTCATTAAATCCATAAATACCGCGGGGCATTAGTAAGCCCAAGCGGCATCACTAGGAACTCATAGTGACCATATCTACGATTACGAAGGCGGTCTTGGGCGCGTCCGAATCTCGGATTCGCAATTGATAATAGCCCGATCTCAAATCTATTTTCGAGAACTCTGAGGCTCCTTGAGTTGATCGAACAAGTCATCGTCGTGGTAGCGGATATTTGTTCTTTATCGTCGCTTTATTAAGGCGGCGATAGTCGATCTACAACCGCATGGTTCCATCCTTCTTTTCACAAACAACACTGGCGCACCCAAAGGCGAAAAACTTCAGGCGAGCAAAACCTCTATCCACCAATTCTTGCAAGCGAGCTTTCAACTCCTTTAATTTCGTTGGCGCCATACGATCTGAGCTATCGAAATTGGAGTGGTACCGGTACCAATTCGATGCCAAATTCTATTTCGAGCGGTGGTAAAACGGCAATTCTTGAGGAAAACATCCGGGTATTCACAAACCACGAACGCAGATTCGGGTTTCTTTTACGATTCCTTGTCATCGAGCACGTCGCAAAGTGCGCCGCACCCTTTTCTTACATATTTCGGGCCAACATTGCGATATTACGGTGGCAACCCCTTTAAGTCCGTAGACTTAACCCGAATTATCTCGTTATTGGCGCACCTCAAATCGATAGTCTTGCTTTTGCAATTTACAACCGCATCGTGCATGGTCAACCAATCCAAACCAAGAATAACGTCGAATTCATCGAGCGGCAAAAGCATCAAGTCATGGGAAAACAAGAACCTCGGAACACTAGGGGACTTTTCTTGCACTTTGTTGACAAACGCGTAATGACCCAAGGGGTTTGACACCGAATTACAAACTCGATGAACTCAATAGGCAAAGTCTTCTTTGGATGCTAAGGTTTCACATATATAAGAATGAGTAGAACCGGGGTCAATCAAAGCAATCACATTAGTATTGAAAAGAGTGAAAGTCTGGTAATGACATACGGAAGCTGCATCCTTGCGTCGGCGTATGGCATAAGTCCTAGCGAGGAGCAGAGCCTCGGATCGATGGTAGCATCTCTAGATCCTCTCGGCCGCCACTAACATTGCCCACATTTCTAGGTGGCCTACCTCGGCGATGGTAGCACGGGTTTCTACTCGACTTACATTTTGTTCAAGCATCCTCGGGCAATCCTTCATAAAGTGGTCGGCGATCCACACTTATAGCGAGGCGATCACGGAACCATGACTCCACGAATGCCATTTGCCACAATCTGGACACTCAGCCCTCTCTCGCGATCATTTCCACCCAGCGATCGAAGTGACTCGTGTGGTCACGAGGGTCGATCGCGTCCTCGTCTAGAAAAGCCCGAAGCGCCTCTAGACCGGCTCACATCATCTCGAAATCTCTTGATGCTGTTGAAGAGACTTTCGAGGACCTCTTCGAATTCTCCGGTTCCCACATCGACTTTTTGTTTCTCCTTTCTAAGCTCTTGACTTTACAAGCTCGCTCAACAAGTACTCTGAACTCTCGTATTTCGAGAATGCCAGCGAACATCCTTATATCATCATTCAGCCCATCCTCGAAGCGTTTACACATAATAACCCGGACGAAATCATTCTCGCGGCGTCTGGCTAAGCCTCACAAATTTTCGTTCGTGATCGATGGCGACATAGAACCTTGCTTAAGATCAAGAAATTTCCTTCGCTTTTGGTCGATGAATCTCGACTAATATACTTTTTTGGAACTTCGGTTTGAAAGAATTCCCAAGTCACTTGCTCTCTAGGCACCACGAAGTCAGTACTCCACCAATAGTAGGCGGAATCGCGTAGCAAGGAGATGGTACACTTTAGGCACTCATCAGTGTACAAGATAGCTCATCGAGCACACGGATAGTGTTGTCCAACCAAAATTCAGCTCGCTTCGGCATCATCATCATCAGTAGCTTTGAATTGATGGCCCCATGTTTTCGAATCCTATCATTTGGGGCTTACTTGACCTTATTTGGTCGATTCTGGGAGGTATTGTAGGTCTTGAGGTTGCATTTGTCGGGAATGGAGGTTGTGGAGCAGTCGTGTTAGTGTAACACCCGAACCGAGACCATCGCGGTGTTGGACACGAGGGTTAACAAGCCAAATCCACATATTTAGCCCACCAATTGACATTTCCAGTCAGGCTGGAAAACTGCGTCACCGTCGCCTTAAAAATCATATCTCGAGTTTCAAAACTTGGAAACTGGTTTCGTAAATTTTCCCTGAATTTAGACTCATATAACCATCCATGGATTTATTTCTAGAATTTTTGGTTGGGCCAATTGGTACAGTTTATTAGTTAAAGTCACCCATGTTACAGGGATTGACTGCTCTGACCTCCGCGCGTTACAACTTGAATATCTCTCTGTACAGGGCTTTAATACTGGTGCCGTTTGTTTCTAATGAAACTAGACTCAAAATGGAATCTGTACATATAAGGCATGACTTCTAATTCTTTCTGGATAATTTATAGTAAATTTTTTAAGTTGCAACAGGGGACCCAGAAACCGTTCTGGCCCTGTCTCACGAAAGCTTTAATATCTCTTAACATGTGACTCCTATGACCGTTTCGTTTCTTCCATATGAAAGTAGACTCATCAAGGTTCATTTACATAGCTTATTCACAATTTAATACCATTCCTACAAATTTTGGTGATTTTTCACATTCACGTCACTGCAGCTGGCAGCATCTGTTTTTAAGGTAGGTCTTACCTATTTTGTAGTCTCCATGAACCAACTAGTCTTGCCATACATAGGTTCACATATGATCATTTTAACCATACCAATGGCTGATCATGTGACCAACACTCCCATTTCAATCCATAATCACATCATGACACCATATATATATATACAAACCGCAAATAGTCTAAGTTAGTACTTCACTTTTACGAGCCATTTTAGCATGGCCGTACACATATACATCACAACACAATTGAACCGACAAGGGGTAGTCCTATATATGCCATTTCAAAGTTCAACCAAAATTATACCAAAATGGAGGCTTTGATAGTGTAGATGACTTGACTTTAATGATCCCGAATCCGATTGCTATCGAGCAAAATCTATAAAGCAGAGAGCCAAAGCAGCGGGGTAAGCATTTTTATGCTTAGTAAGTCTCAAGGAATAAAATCAGCTTTAATTAAAGCAATACATTCACATAGCCAAGCGTATCATTTCATTAATACACATTCACATAATCATTCTTACTTCACACTTCATCATTATATACTTTCACGAGGTATCAACCAATTCAATAGCTGAAATTAGTTAATCGATTGAGCGAATGTTGCTCAAGCATGTCGACTTTTCAATGCACATATAATCATACCTTATTCTTTGGGCTTTTCGAGGCGTACTAATGGAATTTATTACAGCAGCCAACACTCACCTCCAGCCCAAGCTTCTTGAATACAACCGGATATAACCACGTGCACGAATGCCTTGGTCTTAGCCGGATAGAACGACTTCATACGAATGCCTTGGTCTTAGCCGGATGTAGCCACTAGCACAATTGCCTTGGTCTTAACCGGATATAATTTCCAGCATAAATGTCGTGGGACTTAGCCGGATATCATTCAATTGCTCATGCACACATACATCAATAATCATTAGACATTCATGTTTCATTTTAGTTACTAAGGCTCAAACACAAATGTAATCACTAGCATAATCGCCTTGGGACTTAGCCGGGTATCATTCAAATACTCATACACACATAAATCAATAATCATTACACATCCATATTTCATTTCACATAATTCAAGTAGGGTCACTTCTTGAGGACTTACCTCGGATGTTGTCGAGCGGCTTTTCGGCTATTCGATCACTTTTCCTTCCCTTGTCCAATTGTGGCCCTCTAAGCTCTTGAGCTAATTCAAACAAATTCAATTTATTAAAACCTCATTATGCTAGCTTATGGCTGAATATGACAAGGAGTTTAAATGGTCATATGGCCACCCTTTAGCTTGAATACACAATGGTCATGCACATTTTATACTACATCAAGCAATTCAATACAATTCATTCAAGCATCAAGGAAAAGCTAAGGCCATCAATAGGCTACCTAAGGCCGAATATACTTAGTCATACTTGCACCAATTCAACAATAAATTCCAAGATTTCCACATCATATGTGTACTAGGCGAATGTACTTGCAATTTCACAAGCATTCTTCAACATTTTCTTCTTTAAACAAACATATTCATCACTTACTTCATAACCAAAACATCATGTGCAAACATATATATACATATATGTGCATGGCAATTTCAAGGTGTCCCTAGCCATCCAAAACAAAAATTTTAACTAACATGCAAGAAGCATGAACCATGCTCATGAATGCATCGTGGCGAATACATCACAATCATGCCCTTTCAACTTCAATCATGGTTAAACAAAAGAAAACTCAATGTCTTACTCAAGATGGCTACAAAGAAATTTCAAGAGTAGACAATCCATCATTGCATGCATCATCATCAAGCTTCACACTTAGCATGCAATGGCTTTATCACAATATCAACTTTGACCAAATACCACTTCCATGGCATAACAAGGATTTGAACCATGGCTAACATGAACATCAAGTTGCCAACTAAAACATGCATGAATCTCATGACACAACCTCATACATACCTTAATCTTGGTGCAAGTTTAGCCAAATCTCCTTCTAGATCTCTTCTAAACAAATAAAATGAAGCAAAATCTCTTCTTCCCCCTTAGTTTTGGTTCAAAGAAAGGATGAACAAATTTTTTCTTTCTTCCTTTACAACTCACGGCAATGGGGAGATACCACATCACACACACATTTTTTTCATTCTTTTCTTACCCATGCTTATTTGTTTATTATTTCTCCCTAATGCCCAACAAAACATGTTTCATGACATGTTTAGCCCATATTCTTGGTCATGGCGCCACCACCTATAAAAGGGAATTTGACATGCAAGTCCATTGTTTTGCATGCATGCTTTAATTAGTCATCACACATTTCCCTATCGTACTTTCAAAGTTCACTACTAAGTCCTTTCTAGTGAAATTCACCTTTATAACACTAAATCAATCATCAAAAATGTCATACATGAGCATACACATATTATAGGCATCAAAATAAATTTTAAATTATTTTTATGCCTCGGTTTTAATGGTCCCGAAACCACATTCCGACTAGGGTCAATTTTGAGGTGTCACAACTCTCCCCACTTAAGAAATTTTCGTCCCGAAAATCTTACAGATAAATAGGGTTGGGTATCGCTCTTTTATAGAGTTCTCGGTTTCCCAAGTAGCTTCTTCTATCCGTGCTTGAGCCATAACACCTTCACTAGCGAAACCCACTTGTTTATAACTCTTTCACTTCCGTGATAGGATACGAATCGGTTCTTCCTCATAACTCATATTGGCTTGAATTTCAACCCGATGGACTAATCACGTGCGATGGATCGGATCTATAGCGTCGAAGCATCGAAACATGAAAGACATCGTGAACCTTTTCGAGTTCGGGGCAAAATCAAGCGATATGCCTTTGGACCGACTCGCTCGGATATCTCATATGGCCCAATGAACCTCGGGCTCAACTTGCCCTTACGGCCGTCGAGTATCTTTTTCCAAGCGATACCTTGAGAAACACTTTATCTCCCACGATACTCGATGTCCTTACGGCGGATCGCGTATGACCCGACGATCGGAGGCTATCTTGAACTTTCACGGATTACTTTCACTTTACATTCGGCATCTCTAATCAAGTCCACCCGAAAATCTTGCTTTCACCGAGCTCGGTCCAAAACAATGGTGTACGGCATTTACGACCGTACAAAGCCTCGTAAGGTGCCATCTTAATACTTGATTGAAAGCATTTGTTGTAAGCGAATTCAATCAGCGGCAAATCCGTTCCCATGAACCACTAAACTCGAGGGCGCAACATCTCAACATATCCTCAAGTATCCGAATTATCCGCTCGGATTGACCATCGGTTTGGGGGTGAAAGGCGGTCTTTGAAATGCAACTTGGTACCCAAAGCTTCTTGCAACTTTTTCCAAAATCGCGAGGTAAATCTCGGATCTCTATCGACACGATGGAAATTGGCACCCGTGCAATCTCTGTCTGAAAGCGTACAATTCGGCTAATTTGTCCATTGAAAAATCCGTGCGTCGGGGACAAAGTGAGCCGACTTAGTCAATCTATCTACCACGACCCAAGCGCATCCTTCTTACTGGCGACAATGGCGGTCGGATACAAAGTCCATTGTGACTCGATCCCATTTCCACTCGGGTATTGTGATTGGTGAAGTAATCACGAAGGCACTTGATGTTCGCTTTCACTTGTTGACATATTAAACATCTCGAAACAAAGTCGGAGATGTCTCGTTTCATACCATGCCACCAAAACCGATGTTTCAAATCGTTGTACATCTTCGTACTCCCCGGGTGGATTGCCATTCGGCGACAATGGGTTTCATTCAGAATTATCGAAATGAGTTCCGAATTCTTTGGAACACACAGACGACTTTTGAACCTCAAACAATCGTCATCATTGATTTGAAACTCCGAGTCCTTGTTCGGAACACACTCAGCCCGTTTTGCAGCCAACTCATCGTCGACTTTCTGAGCTTCTCGAATTTGATGCATCAATAGTGGTTTGGCTTTCAATTCAGCTACTAACACCTGTCGGATCGAGCAGACAAGTGCACATTCATCGCTCGTAAAGTGAATAATGATTTACGACTCAAGGCATCGCAATCACATTCGCCTTTCAGGGTGATAGTCAATGACCAGACTCATAATCCTTTAACACTCGAGCCAACGTCTTTGTCATGATTTAAGTCTCTTTGGGTCATCAAATATTTGAGACTTTTGTGATCCGAGTACACATGGCACTTCTCACCAAATAAGTAATGTCGCCAAATCTTTAAGGTGAATACGATGGCGGCTAATTCGAGATCATGGGTCGGATAATTTTTCTCGTGTGGCTTTAATCGCCTCGGCGCGCAGGCCACAACTCGACCTTCTTGCATCAATCGCAACCTAACCCAAGGAGGGCGTCACTATAGATGACAAACTCTTTGCGATTCGGGTTGCACTAGAATTGGGGCTCCCGTCAAATAAGTTTTCGATTGATCGAAACTTTTCGACATTTCTCCGTCCATTTGAACTTAACATCCTTTTGGAGTAACCGTCATCGGCGTGGCTATCGTTGAAAACCTTTACAAATCGTCGGTAATAAGCGGCAAGCCCCAAAAGCTCAGAACCTCGGTAATATTTCTCGGAGGCTTCCAATTAAGTATGGCTGAAATTTTATTGAATTGACTCGAATACCGATCAAATACCACATGACCCAGAAGCTAACCTCTCTTAACGAACTCACACTTCTTGAACTTAGCATATAATTGCTTATCTGTAAAATTTGCGGCACTAACCTCGGTGTTCAGCATGTTCGGTCTCATTTCTTGAATAGACCAAGATGTCATCAATGAACACGACTACGAATCGATCCAAATATAGTGCGAAGATCCGATTCATTAAATCCATAAATACCGCGAGGGCATTAGTAAGCCAAGCGGCATCACTAGGAACTCATAGTGACCATATCTCGATTCGAAGGCGGTCTTGGGCGCGTCCGAATCTCGGATTCGCAATTGATAATAGCCCGATCTCAAATCTATTTTCGAGAACACTGAGGCTCCCTTGGTTGATCGAACAAGTCATCGATCGTGGTAACAGATATTTGTTCTTTATCGTCGCTTTATTAAGGCGGCGATAGTCGATCTACAACCGCATGGTTCCATCCTTCTTTTCACAAACAACTTGGCGCACCCAAAGGCGAAAAACTCGGGCGAGCAAAACCTCTATCCACCAATTCTTGCAATGAGCTTTCAACTCCTTTAATTCCGTTGGCACCATACGATACGGAGCTATCAAAATTGGAGTGGTACCGGTACCAATTCGATGCCAAATTCTATTTCGAGCGGTGGTAAACGGCAATTCTTGAGGAAAACATCCGGGTATTCACAAACCACGAGCGCAGATTCGGGTTTCTTTTACGATTCCTTGTCATCGAACACGTATGCAAGTGCGCTTCGCACCCTTTTCTTACATATTTAGGGCCAACATTGCGATATTACGGTGGCAACCCCTTTAAGTCCGTAGACTCAACCCGAATTATCTCATTATTCGCGCACCTCAAATCGATAGTCTTGCTTTTGCAATTTACAACCGCATCGTGCATGGTCAACCAATCCAAACCAAGAATAACGTCGAATTCATCGAGCGGCAAAAGCATCAAGTCCGTGGGAAAACAAGAACCTCGGAACACTAGGGGACTTTTCTTGTACACTTTGTTGACAAGCGCGTAATGACCCAAGGGTTTGACACCGAATTACAAACCCGATGAGACTCAATAGGCAAAGTCTTCTTGGATGCTAAGGTTTCACATATATAAGAATGAGTAGAACCGGGGTCAATCAAAGCAATCACATTAGTATTGAAAAGAGTGAAAGTACGGTAATGACATCGGAGGCGGCATCCTTGCGTGCGCGTATGGCATAAGTCCTAGCGAGGGCAGAGCCTCGGATCGATGGTAGCATCTCTAGATCCTCTCGACCGCCACTAACATTGCCCACATTTCTGGGTGGCCTACCTCGGCGATGGTAGCACCGGGTTTCCACTCGACTTACATTTTGTTCAAGCATCCTCGGGCAATCCTTCATAAAGTGGTCGGTCGATCCACACTTATAGCGAGGCGATCACGGAACCAACAGCTCCCGAATGCCATTTGCCACAATCACGAGACACTCGCCCTCTCGGCGATCATTTCCACCCTGGCGATCGAAGTGACTCGTGTGGTCACGAAGTCGATCGCGTCCTCGTCTAGAAAAGCCGAAGTGCCTCTAGACCGGCTCACATCATCTCGAAATCTCTTGATGCTGTTGAAGAGACTTTCCGAGGACCTCTTTTGGAATTCTCCGGTTCCCAAATCAGCTTTTGTTTCTCCTTTCTAAGCTCTTGACTTTACAAGCTCGCTCAACAAGTACTCTGAACTCGTATTTCGAGAATGCCAGCGAACATCCTTATATCATCATTCAACCCATCCTCGAAGCATTTACATAATAGCCCGGACGAAATGCATTCTCGCGTCTGGCTAAGCCTCACGAATTTTCGTTCGTGATCGATGGCGACATAGAACCTTGCTTAAGATCAAGAAATTCCCTTCGCTTTTGGTCGATGAATCTCGGTGATATACTTTTTGAACTCGGTTTGAAAGAATTCCCAAGTCACTTGCTCTCTAGGCACCACAAGTGAGTACTCCACCAATAGTAGGCGGAATCGCGTAGCAAGGAGATGGTACACTTTAGGCACTCATCGGTGTACAAGATAGCTCATCGAGCACCGGATAGTGTTGTCCAACCAAAATTCAGCTCGCTCGACATCATCATCATCCGTAGCTTTGAATTGGTGGCCCCATGTTTTGAATCCTATCATTGGGGCTTACTTGACCTTATTTGGTCGATTCTGGGAGGTATTGTAGGTCTTGAGGGGTTGCATTTGTCGGGAATGGAGGTTGTGGAACAGTAGTGTTAGTTGAATGTATTGGTTAAACGATTCATTCATCACACTATAAAAGGCTTGCCTAGCCTCATCATTCGGATTCTGACCATAGGTTGAGAGTCATGGCGCTATCCTTCTTGGCGGGGGCGGCGCCACACTCTCCACATCATCACTATCGCTCGATTGGGATCGGGATCCATTACTATAAACAACACAAAGTCAAATTGTCGAAATCACCACACTATCGATTCATCATTTAATGGCATGTATAGCTAGACCCCAAACACATCACGGTAGTCCTAGAATCGACTAAACCGTGGCTCGATACCAATAAAATTGTAACACCCCAAACCGAGACCATCGCGATTAGCCGGACACGAGGGTTAACAAGCCAAATCCACATATTTAGCCTACCAATTGACATTTCGGTCGGTGGAAAACTGCGTCTGTAAAATCATATCTCGAGTTTCAAAACTCGGAAACTGGTTTCGTAAATTTTCCCTGAATTTAGACTCATATATCCATCCATGGATTTATTTCTAGAATTTTTGGTCGGGCCAATTGATACAGTTTATTAGTTAAAGTCACCCATGTTACAGGGATCGACTGCTCTGACCTCCACGCATTACAACTTAAATATCTCTCTGTACAGGGCTTTAATACTGGTGCCGTTTGTTTCTAATGAAACTAAACTCAAAATTGAATCTGTACATATAAGGAATGACTCCTAATTCTTTCTGGATAATTTATAGTAAATTTTTAAAGTTGCAAAAGGGGACCCAGAAACGGTTCTGGCCCTGTCTCACGAAAGCTTTAATATCTCTTAACATGTGACTCCTATGACCGTTTCGTTTCTTCCATATGAAAGTAGACTCATCAAGGTTCATTTACATAGCTTATTCACAATTTAATACCATTCCTACAAATTTTGGTGATTTTTCACATTCACGTCACTGCAGCTGGCAGCATCTGTTTTTAAGGTAGGTCTTACCTATTTTGTAGTCTCCATGAACCAACTAGTCTTGCCATACATAGGTTCACATATGATCATTTTAACCATACCAATGGCTGATCATGTGACCAACACTCCCATTTCAATCCATAATCACATCATGACACCATATATATATATCTGAACATAAATAGTCTAAGTTAGTACTTCACTTTTCTGAGCCATTTTGCATGGCCGTACACATATACATCACAACACAATTGAACCGACAAGGGGTAGTCCTATATATGCCATTTCAAAGTTCAACCAAAATTATACCAAAATGGAGGCTTTGATAGTGTAGATGACTTGACTTTAATGATCCGAATCCGATTGCTATCGAGCAAAATCTATAAAGCAGAGAGCCAAAACAGCGGGGTAAGCATTTTTATGCTTAGTAAGTCTCAAGGAATAAAATCAGCTTTAATTAAAGCAATACATTCACATAGCCAAGCGTATCATTTCATTAATACACATTCACATAATCATTCTTACTTCACACTTCATCATTATATACTTTCACGAGGTATCAACCAATTCAATAGCTGAAATTAGTTAATCGATTGAGCGAATGTTGCTCAAGCATGTCGACTTTTCAATGCACATATAATCATACCTTATTCTTTGGGCTTTTCGGCGTACTAATGGAATTTATTACAGCAGCCAACACTCACCTCCAGCCCAAGCTTCTTGAATACAACCGGATATAACCCGTGCACGAATGCCTTGGTCTTAGCCGGATAGAACGACTTCATACGAATGCCTTGGTCTTAGCCGGATGTAGCCACTAGCACAATTGCCTTGGTCTTAACCGGATATAATTTCAACATAAATGTCGTGGGACTTAGCAGGATATCATTCAATTGCTCATGCACACATACATCAATAATCATTAGACATTCATGTTTCATTTTCGTTACTAAGGCTCAAACACAAATGTAATCACTAGCATAATCGCCTTGGGACTTAGCCGGGTATCATTCAAATACTCATACACACATAAATCAATAATCATTACACATCCATATTTCATTTCACATAATTCAAGTAGGGTCACTTCTTGAGGACTTACCTCGGATGTTGTCGAGCGGCTTTTCGGCTATTCGATCACTTTTCCTTCCCTTGTCCAATTGTGGCCCTCTAAGCTCTTGAGCTAATTCAAACAAATTCAATTTATTAAAACCTCATTATGCTAGCTTATGGCTGAATATGACAAGGAGTTTAAATGGTCATATGGCCACCCTTTAGCTTGAATACACAATGGTCATGCACATTTTATACTACATCAAGCAATTCAATACAATTCATTCAAGCATCAAGGAAAAGCTAAGGCCATCAATAGGCTACCTAAGGCCGAATATACTTAGTCATACTTGCACCAATTCAACAATAAATTCCAAGATTTCCACATCATATGTGTACTAGGCGAATGTACTTGCAATTTCACAAGCATTCTTCAACATTTTCTTCTTTAAACAAACATATTCATCACTTACTTCATAACCAAAACATCATGTGCAAACATATATATACATATATGTGCATGGCAATTTCAAGGTGTCCCTAGCCATCCAAAACACAAATTTTAACTAACATGCAAGAAGCATGAACCATGCTCATGAATGCATCATGGCTGAATACATCACAATCATGCCCTTTCAACTTCAATCATGGTTAAACAAAAGAAAACTCAATGTCTTACTCAAGATGGCTACAAAGAAATTTCAAGAGTAGACAATCCATCATTGCATGCATCATCATCAAGCTTCACACTTAGCATGCAATGGCTTTATCACAATATCAACTTTGACCAAATACCACTTCCATGGCATAACAAGGATTTGAACCATGGCTAACATGAACATCAAGTTGGCAACTAAAACATGCATGAATCTCATGACACAACCTCATACACACCTTAATCTTGGTGCAAGTTTAGCCAAATCTCCTTCTAGATCTCTTCTAAACAAATAAAATGAAGCAAAAATCTCTTCTTCCCCTTAGTTTTGGCTCAAAGAAAGGATGAACAAATTTTTTCTTTCTTCCTTTACAACTCACGGCAATGGGGAGATACCACACTCACACACACATTTTTTTTCATTCTTTTCTTACCCATGCTTATTTGTTTATTATTTCTCCCTAATGCCCAACAAAACATGTTTCATGACATGTTTAGCCCATATTCTTGGTCATGGCCGCCACCACCTATAAAAGGGAATTTGACATGCAAGTCCATTGTTTTGCATGCATGCTTTAATTAGTCATCACACATTTCCTATCGTACTTTCAAAGTTCACTACTAAGTCCTTTCTAGTGAAATTCACCTTTATAACACTAAATCAATCATCAAAAATGTCATACATAAGCATACACATATTATAGGCATCAAAATAAATTTTAAATTATTTTTATGCCTCGGTTTTCATCAGTCCCGAAACCACATTCCGACTAGGGTCAATTTTGGGCATCACATATTATAGATGGAAGAAAACATTTGTAAAATGAATAAGTGTGATAATTTACTTGAAGTGAACTATGTGATTATTGACATTGCGACGAGGGATATTTCACGTCGAGGCGAACACCTTTTTAATGAAATTTTCCTATTTGGTAC
>NW_026440468.1:0-29693 GCF_025698485.1 Gossypium arboreum
GGTGCGCCCGTGACCCTTGAAAATCCGGAGGACCGAGTCGCGATCCGCCGGTCGTACTCATAACCGCATCGAGTCTCCAAGGTGAGCGACCTACGGTCAATGGAACAATGTAGGCAAGGGAAGTCGGCAAAATGGATCGTAACCTCGGGAAAAGGATTAGCTCGAGAAATTTGACACGGGGTCCCGATCCGAACCGTCATTCTTAGGTGCCTTTTCGAAGCTTCCTTGGCGGAGAAGCGGAGTCGCCAGCGTGCTGGCGAAGACAGGCTGAGGAGCAGCTCCTTGGGGCCTTCCGGGTAATGACGATCAACTCGGCTGAAATGCGGACAAGGGAATCCATTATTTAATTAAAACAAAGCATTACGATGGTCACGAGAAACGGCTACCACATCCAAGGGAAGGCGGCGGTAGCGCAAATTACCCAATCGACAGGGGAGGTAATGACAATAAATAACAATCTGGGGCTCTAAAAGTGCAGTAATTGGAATAGTTACAATCTAAATCCCTTAACGAGGATCCATTGGAGGGCAAGTCTGGTGCCGATGGCATGGTAATTCCGGCTCAATAAGCGTATATTTAAGTTATTTGCGGTTAAAAAGCTCGTAGTTGGACTTAGGGGTGGGTCGTAGGTCCACCTCACGGTGAGCCAGATGCTGCTTCGTCCCTCTTGCGGCCGATCGCTCTGGCCTTAATTGGCGAATTCGTTCCTCTGGCTGTTACTTTGAAGAAATTAGAGTGCTCAAAGCGAGGCCTACGCTTGTATACATTAGCGGGATAACATCATAGGATTCGATCCTATTGTGTTGGCCCGAGATCGGAGTAATGATTAACGAGGGACGGTCGGGGCCATTCGTATTTCATAGTCGGAGGTGAAATTCTTGGATTTATGAAAGGCGAACAAGCTAAACATTTGCCAAGGATGTTTTCATTAATCAAGAGCGAAAGTTGGAGGCTCGAAGGCGATCGGATACCGTTCTAGTCTCAACCATAAGCGATCTTGACCGAGAATCGGCGGATGTTGCTTTTAGGACTCATGGCACCTTATGAAAATCAAAGTCTTTGGGTTAGGGGAGTATGGTGCAAAATTTGAAACTTAAAGGAATTGATGGAAGGGCACCACGAAGTGGAGCACTGCGACAATTGACTCAACAAGGAAACTTACGGTCGGACATAGTAAGGATTGTGGTGAGAGCTCTTTCTTGATTCTATGGGTGGTGGTGCATGGCGTTCTTAGTTGGTGGAAGCGATTTATGCAGTTAATTAGTTAGCGAGCGAGACCTCGGACTGCTAACTAGCTACGGAGGTGATCCTCCGTGGCTAGCTCTTAGAGGACTATGGCCTTTTAGGCCACGGAAGTTTGAGGCAATAGCAGTGCATGATGCCCTTAGATGTTACGGGCGCCAGCGCGCTTCTGATGTATTCAGCGAGTCTATAGCCTTGGCGAAGCAGGCCGGGTAATCTTTGAAATTTCATCGTGATGGGGATAGATCATTGCAATTGTTGGTCTTCAGCGAGGAATTCCTAGTAAGCGCGAGTCATCGGCTCGCGTTGACTAATCCACGCCCTTTGTACACATGCCGTCGCTCCTACCCATTGAATGGTCCGTTGAAGTGTTGGGATCGGCGGCGTGGGGCATTACATTTGCCATGACGTCGCGAAGTCACGAACCTTATCATTTAGAGGAAGGAGAAGTCGTAACAAATTTTCCGTAGGTGAACTGCGGAAGGATCGTGTCGATACACCTTGGCGAGCGACCCGTGAGCAGCGTTGTATACAACGCCGGAGGTGGTGCGGGTGCATAAATGCGCTGTTGCCATCCCGCGTGTCGGGCGACCGGTCCTATCATCCCTACGCCCATTGGGTGGGGTGAGATGTCGGGATCAACCTCTTGATGCAAAGCGAACAAACCCGTAGCGAATCGCGCCAAGGAATCGAAATGAAAAAGGGACACATCTCAAATGCGCACCGTTCGCGGTGTCGATTGCTTCGATGATGTTGTTCTTTTGTCCCAAAGTATATAAACGACTCTCGACAGCGGATATCTCGGCTCGCGCCGATGAAGAGCGTGGCGAAATGCGATACTTGGTGTGAATTGCGAGAATCCGTGAACCATCGAGTCTTTGAGCATAAGTTGCGCCCCAATCCATTAGGCGAGGCACGCGTCTGCTGGGTGTCACGCATCGTCGCCCCATCCAACCCGATCCCTCGGGACTTCGGTTGGACCATGGCGGAAATTGGCCTCCGTGCGCTCATAGCCGGCGGTTGGCCTAAATTTGAGTCCTCAACGGCATAATCGTCATGACGATCGGTGGTATCTTGTAAGCAACCTCGTTCGATGTCGTGCACGTTTGTCGATCGAGACCTTTCAACTCTTCGGCATCGCTTGGCGTCCCTAGGTCGGTAGGGATTACCGTGAGTTTAAACATATCAATAAGCGGAGGAAAAAACTTACCGAGATTCCCCTAATAGTAGCAAGCGAGCAGGGAAAAGCCCGGCTTGAGAATCGGGCGCCCGGCGTTGAATTATAATCTGGAGAAGCGTCCTCGGCGGCGGACGGGCCCAAGTCCCTGGAAAAGGCGCGAGAGAGGGTGAAACCCGTCGTGCGGACCTGTCGCACCACGAGCCTTTGTCTACCGGTCAGTTGTTTGGGAATCTGACCCTAATCGGCGGTAGAATTCCAATCAAGGCTAAATCTGGGCGAGGCCGATGGCGAACAAATCTGCGAGGAAAGATGAAAAGGACTTTGAAAAGAGAGTCAAGAGTGCTTGAAATTGTCGGGAGGAAGCGGATGGGGGCGTGATCGCCCGGTCGGATGTGGAAAGGCGAGCGGTCCGCCCGATCGGCTCGGGCGTGGACCGGCGTGGTCGTGGCGGCCCAAGCCGAGGCCTTTGATCGCTGTGGAGGCGTTGTCGCCTCGATCGTGGGATCCGGCCGCGCCGTCTCGGCGTGCTTGATACCTGCGTGCTCGAGGCGTCGGCACATGGGCTCCCATTGGCCCGTCTTGAAAGATGGACCAAGAATTCGACATGTGTGCGAGTCAGCGGGCTAGAAAACCCGTAAGGCGTAAGGAAGCTGATTGGTGGGATCCTCACAGGTGCACCGTGCCGACCGACCTTGATATTTTGAGAAGGGTTCGGTGAGAGCATGCAGTCCGGGACGAAAGATGGTGAACTATGCTGGCGGGCGAAGCCGAGGAAACTTCTGGTGGAGGCCCATGGCGATCTTGACGATGCAAATCGTTAAATCGACTTGGGTATAGAGGCGAAAGACTAATCGAGCGAATCTAGTAGTGGTTCCTCAAGTTTCCCTCGGGATGGTGGAGCTCTTAGCGAGTTCTATCGGGTAAAGCCAATGATTAGAGGCATCGAGGTATAGCGCCCTCGACCTATTCTCAAACTTTAAATAGGTAGGGCGGTCTTGGTGCCCGTTGAGCAGCGCCACGGAATCGAGAGCTCAAGTAGGCCATTTTGAGTAGCGAGCTGGCGATCGGGATGAATCGGAGCCAGATTCTGATTGCCCAGCTAGCAGCTAACCTAGAACCCACAAAGGGTGTTGGTCGATTAAGGCAGCCGGGGCGGTGGTTATGGAAGTGAAATCAGCTAAGGAGTGTGTAACAACTCACTGCGAATCAACTAGCCCGAAAATGGATGGCGCTTAAGCCGCGACCTATCCCGACCATCGGGGCAAGGGCGAGCCACGATGAGTAGGAGGGCGCGGTCGCCCGTAAAACCAGTCTGAGCTCGAGGCGGGCGGCCGTCGGTCGAGATCTTGGTGGTAGTAGCAAATATTCAAATGAGAACTTTGAAGGCGAAGAGGGAAAGGTTCCATGTGGCCGGCACTTGCACATGGGTTAGTCGATCCTAAGAGCGGGGAAGCCGTCCGATGGCAGCGTTGACCTGAGCTTGAAAAGAATCGGGTTAAAATTTACGAGCAAGGGCGGCGGTGGCAACAGCGTTAGGGAGTCCGGAGGCGTCGGCGGGGGCCTCGAGAAGAGTTATCTTTTACGTATAGCGGCCTCCCCACCACAGAAGCAGCTCGGTAGGAGGTAGAGTCGGTGACGAAAAAGCACCGCGCGTCGCGTGGTGTTGGTGCGCCCGTGACCTTGAAAATCCGGAGGACGAGTGTCGTCACTTGCGGTCGTACTCATAACGCATCGAGGTCTCCAAAAGCGACGACCTACGGTCAATGGAACAATGTAGGCAAGGGAAGTCGGCAAAATGGATCCGTAACCTCGGGAAAAGGATTGGCTCTAAGAAATTTGAGCACGGGGTCCCGATCCCAAACCCGTCATTTTGCGGTGCCTTTGCTTTCAGTTGCTTCAAGGCGAGGCGGGTGCGCCTCGTCTTGCGGCTGAGGGACAGATGGGAGCAGCTCCTTGGGGCCTTCCAGGCGACAAACGATCGACTTCGAGGCTGAATGCGGACAAGGGAATCCATTGTTTAATTAAAACAAAGCATTGCGATGGTCCTGCGGATGCTCACGCAATGTGATTTTACTTGATGCTCACGAATGTCAAAGTGAAGAAATTCAACCAAGCGGAGGTAAGCGGCGGGAGTAACTATGACTCTCTTAAGGTAGCCAAATGCCTCGTCATCTAATTAGTAGCAGCGCATGAATGGATTAACGAGATTCCCTTGTCACATCTACTATCCGAAAGCCATGACCAAGGAGCAGGCTTGGCGAGAATCGGCGTGGAAAGAAGACCTGTTGAGCTTGACTCTAGTCGACTTTGTGAAATGACTTGAGAGGTGTAGGATAAGTGGGAGCTCTCGGCGATAATTAAATACCACTACTTTTAACGTTATTTTACTTATTAGTGAATCGGATGAGCCTGACCCCTCTTTTGGACCCAAATTAAACCCGGTGCGCCGATCCGAGCGAAGACATTGTCGGTGGGGAGTTTGGTGGGCGGCACATCATTTAAAAGATAGCTTGGGTGTCCTAAGATGAGCTCAGCGAGCAGAAATCTCGTGTGGAACAAAAGGGTAAAAGCTCGTTTGATTACGATTTCGATCTGAATCTGAACCGTGAAAGCGTGGCCTATCGATCCTTTAGACCTTGAATTTGAAGCTAGAGGTGTCGGAAAAGTTACCCGGGGATAAGCGGCTATGGCGATAGCGTTCATAGCGGCGTTGCTTGTTGATCCTTGATGTCGGCTCTTCCTATCATTGTGAAGCGAAATTCACCAAGTGTTGGATTGTTCACCCAACAATAGGGAGCGTGTGGGTTTAGGCCGTCGTGAAGACGAGGTTAGTTTACCCTCTTGATGGCAGCGTCGCAATAGTAATTCAACCTAATGCGAGAGGAAGTTGATTCGCACAATTGGTCATCGCGCTTGGTTGAAAAGCGATGTGTGGCTTCTACCGTCTTGTTGGATTATGGTGAACTACTCTAAGTCGAGAATCGGGCTAGAAGCGGCCTTATAGCGCCGTCGCCCGATTGTCAACCAGCGATGAGGCCTTTGGCCCCGAGGAGCGCGATGTCGTGGTGCGGCTGACTACGACGGACAAGTTCTGACGCCTCCTTAGGCGTAATTCCCAAGCGTGGGTAGAATCCTTTGGAGGCGACTTAAATAAGCGGCGGGGTATTGTAAGTGGCGAGTGGCCTTCTTGCCACGATCCTGAATTGACCCTTTGTCAAACCCGATTAGTCCCTCCCTCATCTCCTTCGATCCCCATTGTTCTTTTGCGTCCAGGCCTTGGGGTCCCCAAGTGGGGACCTTAGTGTCAGGAGTTAGTTGGTCTTGGTGCGAGCTCCCAAGCTGTTGGTGGTCCGGGCACTTGTTCAATTTTCTTCGTCTTAGTGCCATGCCATGCCATACTTCATTAAACTTCTTGTATTTGTTCTTTTGTTTTGGGCCATGAGAAAAAAATTTCTAAGTTAAACAATTGGCCGTGCCGCCCCCTCGAGAAACATGGCACTGTGAGGCCGTTGTCGAACACTTGTTCAATTTTACTGCCGTGCCATCATGCCATATTTCATTCGACTTCTTGTATTTCTTTTGGGCCAGTGAAGAAATTTTCAATTAAAAATACCAAGTGTAAGTGGCGTAAAAAATTGCCCTATTTCGGGCATGTCACGGGAGCCTCGAAACATCGCAATGTAGGCCATCCGTGGTGTGGGTCATCGGGCAACATCGGCACCTTGGTGCCTCGGATGTCTTGAGGCGTTGGGCTGAAAAAAGTGTCCTGTTTGAGACATCTGAAACTGTCCTGTTTAGGACACATGGATGTCATTGGTAGCACATTGACCAAGTTTTTAGCTCTTTAGAAGTGATATTGAGCGACGGGGGTTATCGAGGCCTTGCCGCCCATCGCATGCGGACGTCGGTGCCCCCACCACCGATTAGGTTCCGTGGTGCTCAAACAATCCATCCAGTGATGATCCGTGATCCATCCGGGATATACAAAGCAGCATGCGAATCCTCCCCAATCCCAAAAGGTAGAATTGGATCCGTTACATGTTCGATACCCAATAATGAATGAACCGTCCCAAAGCTAGAATTCAGATACCGTTGCATGTTCGGTACCCAACAATGAATGAATCGTCCCTGTCCCTCCCCTTTTGCAAGAAGAGCCTCCGGCACCTTTGGCCCCCGGTCGTACGGTATCCTCGTACACCATCGGCGTGTGCCTTCCGTGGTCTTGAGGGCCATCGAGTATATAAACCGCCGATGTCGAACATCAGGCGACATCGGCATCTTGGTGCATCGGATGTGCGGGAGGGTCGAGCACCAAAGCTAATTTTGGGCCCCCGTTGGTGCCGAAGCGTCGGGACCATAAAGTGTCCCTGTTTCAGACACATGAATGTCGCCTGGTAGCGTCGCCTGGTAGCAGCAAGCAGCTTTAGCGTGTTTTTTGGTTTTTTCTCCAAGATTTGGGCGATTCTGCTTCTTGGTTTTTTCGTTGTGTGTCTGCCTTATTCGTTTGAATATTTTGGCAGTTTGGGTGGGGTTTGAGTGTGTTTTCGTTTATGCTTGGTGAGGATTTTTTGTGCTTTTCCACTGCGTTTGTTTCGTTTCGGTGGCCGCATGGTGGTGTTATTGTGATGCGACAGAGTTTGACGGTGCCTCAGGTCGAACAAGACATTTCTTGCAGCGATGTGGGACTCGTGTCTCACGGTGAAGTCTTTCCAATTACTTTTTTCTAGTTTATTTGTATTTGTTTATTTGTTTCTGTACGCTCTTGTTCTTAATTTTTGTGCAATCTTTGGCTTTTCTTCTCCCTGAGTCCCACGGGGGATGCGATCTTTTATTTTCGGTTGAATGTTCTACGTGTTTTTACTGTTCCTGCATGCAAGCAGGTCGTCTTTTTTCTTCATACTTAGTGTTTTTTTGTTCTTCATGCAGCGATTACGTGTTTAGTTTCTGGATTTGTGCATTTTTTTTCTTTGTTGCGTTTCTCTCTTTTTCTTTTCTGATTGGATTTCTTTGGGTTTTCTTGGTCTGTTCGGTGGCGATTTCTTGGTTGGTGAGGCTTTGTGCGTTCATTAGGGCTTCCTTCTTGGTGGTGTCCCTGTTTCTGTTGCATGGTTCTTGCACGTCTCATGCATGAAATCGGCTCTGAAATTGGTCCGATTCAGTTGACACGGTTCGTGTTCTCCCCATATATTGCGATCTGCTTTGATGATTTGCGAAGTCAAGAAGGAAAAAGTTTTAAGCACTACTACTGGCGAGTTAGCGTCTGAAAGGATTTGTTAAAATTAGGCGGTGTGTTTTCAAATGAAGTTCATGTCTTTGGAATTGTCGTGGAATGGGAAACCCATGAAAATTAGGGAGCTCAAGCAATTAATCGGGGCACATAACCACGATATTATTTTCCTTAGTGAAACAAAATGAATGGGAATGACTTTGAAGGGTTCAAAACAAATGCGAGTGTAAAATGGCTTACACATGAATTACGAGGGTCGGAGTGGGGGTCTTCTTGTGATGTGGAAGGAAGGGATAAATGTTTCCATTCATAGCTTCTCCAAACACCACATTGACTCCATTGTTAATTTGGAAAACAACAAGAATATGAGAGATTACGGGTTTCTATGGGCATGCTAATCCGAAGTAGTAAAGCGACTCTTGGGATATTTTGCATCGTGTCGGGGATTCGGTTAGGGAAGATTGGGTTGTGGGGATTTTAACTCAATTACGAATGATCTTTGAGAAAGAGGGTGGCCGTAGGGGGTGAGGCGCAAATGAATGACTTTAAAAATTTGTCATGGACGACTTGGCATTAGTGGATATCAAACTTAGATAGTGGATGGTTTACTTGGGTTAATAATAGGAGTGAAGGCGATGCAGTTAAGGAAAGAATTGATAGATTCCTTAGCTCGGTGTCCTTGGTTGAAAACTTCCCTTTATAGCTACTAAAGTGGTGAGGCAATCCCGGTCCGATCATGTGCGATTCTCTGGATTTATGGGGCGTCGACCCAAAGATCACCCTAATGACCATAAATTTGAGCTTCAAATTTGATGTGTGTTGGGCTGGTGACGGGGAAGCAAAAAGATAATCGGTAGTCGTGGAGCAGGGGATGATATAGATTATGGGGAAAAGATCGAAAGGGTTAGGTCGATTGCTTGGCTATTGTAGCATAAAATATGGTAACATGAAAGCGAAATTGAAGAAATTTGGAGCAAAATATTGGCCGGATTATTGATTCTAAAAGCGGTGACGATGTGAAAAATTTAAAGAATCTCGTAAAGGCTTGATTTTCTCTATGCTAGGAAG
Source organism: Gossypium arboreum (assembly GCF_025698485.1). Classification (NCBI taxonomy): domain Eukaryota; kingdom Viridiplantae; phylum Streptophyta; class Magnoliopsida; order Malvales; family Malvaceae; genus Gossypium; species Gossypium arboreum. The sequence continues at coordinate 8,718 of NW_026440468.1, forward strand.
AAAGTTCTTTGGGCACAAAGGTCACGATCAAAATGGCTTAGGGAGGGTGATCGAAACACTAGATATTTCCATTCGAAAGCTCTTGGATGGCTAAAGAAGAACTTTATTGAGAAGCTTAAAGATATGGATGGTAGCTGGGTGACAAGCGACAAGGAAATAAGTCGGGTGGCGGAAAACTATTTTACAGGCTTGTTTAGGTCTAATGGTCAATGGGTTGATTTACAAGAGATGAGCTATATTAGGAATGTGTGACCAAGGAGACAAATGAGTGGCTTACGAGGGACTATCTGGAGCATGAGGTCCTTAAGGCCATCAAGCGAGATGAATCCGAATAAAGCTCACAGCATTGATGGTCTCTCGGGAAATTTCTTTAAGCTTGACATTGGGAGATCGTGGGGATAGCGATACCATTAATTACATTTGGATGTCCTAATGGGACCAAAAATGTTTCTAACCTTAATGAGGCTGTGATAATTTTAATTCCTAAAATTAGAGACCCTTGTGAGTTGACTAATTTTAAGCCTATAAGTTTATGCGGGTTTGTTTATAAGATCGTCATAAAGGTCTATGCCAATCGGTTTAAAATTGTTACGCCTAAATTGCATCATTAAAATCAAAAGCGCTTTAAATCGGGAAGGATGATTCGACAATATTACGATTGCACGAGCTCCTTCACTATCTTCAAAGCTCTAAAAATGGACCTAACAAAGGGTTCGTGGTTAAGCTCGACATGAGCAAAGCGTATGACCGCGTGGAGTGGAATTTCATCGAAAAAATTATGCAAAAAATGGGATTTGACATGAAATGGATCGACAATATTATGAAATCGTTAGATTCGATTAAATATATGGTTAAATGCAATAATATTTTATCAGACATTATTATTCGAGGAGGGTCTTCGTCAAGGACCCCTCTCTCCTATTTGTTTTATTACGCATGGGCGTTCTCGAGAATCTTGATCCAAGCTCGAGGATAATAATGTTTTAAGTGGCATCCGGGCCAGTATAAATGGTCCGAGGATAAATCATTTATTCTTTGCGGACGACGCGCTTCTCTTTGTGAGAAATAAAAAAAGTGATGTTGAATTGTTGGTCCATTTGTTTGAATCTTTTTCTAACATTTCCGGACAAGAGATCAATTGTGAAAAATCAATAATTCTCTTTAGTCCTAATACTCCTAGAGTTGTTAGAAATAATTTTAGCGATCTGTTGGGCATGACGGTGGTGGAAAATTTGAACAGCTACCTTGGTCTCCCCATCCCGATAGGTAAGAAGAAAAAAGAGGCTTTTAATGCTATTAATAACAGATTATCTTGCAGGATTACCAGTTGGACAAAGAGGCTGCTCTCCTTTGGTGGTAAAGAAGTGTTCATTAAAGCCGTTCTTCAATCTATACCAACATATGCGCTGTCGATTTTCTTAGCCCCCAAAGGAGTGATCGAGGATATCCAAGCTCAACTAAGCAAAATGTGGTGAAATTTGGAAAAGATAAATCTGGTTGGACAATGCTACCTTGGAAGACCTTATGTACACCGAAGGGCATGGGAGGACTTGGAATCAGAGATGTTAGATTGTTCAACTTGGCTCTGTTGGGGCGTCAAGTATGGAGGCTTATAAACAATAAAGATTCTTTATGTTTTAAAGTATTGTCTTCGAAATATTTTCCCGATGGCAATATTTTTAAAGCCAAAAAAGTGGACAAAGCGTCTTTTACAGGTCGACATTGCGGCGTGCGGCAGAAGCTCTCAAAGACGGCTTTGGGTGGCAGGTTGGAAATGGCGATATGATTAATATCCGGACTGATAACTGGGGAATGGAGGGTCTCAATGGGTATGCCATTAGAGAGGAATGTCTCAACCCAAATGAAATGAGTGTGAAAGACCTATGGCTTACGGATGGGAAGATTTGGAATGTGGAGAAAGTTTACAAGGTGTATGGGCAAGATTGGGGTGATAAGATTTGCAACGTGCCTATCAGAGATGAGGAACAGGGAGATAAGTTGATTTGGTTTCACAGCCCGCATGGGTGTTTCACTACGAAGTCAGCTTACTCATGGCTACTCTTGAAAGAAATGGGATATGGACCACACAAAATTGTTTGGAAAGCTCTCTGGAAACTTGATACTTTGCCGAAAATACGGGTTTTCTCCTGGCGTGTGGGGCACGAGATTCTCCTGACAAATGTCTAAATTGCCTCCATTAGAAATGGCTTTGCTAAAGGATGCCAGAGGTGCGGAGCTGAAGCCGAAACTCTTCTTCATGCGCTGAAGGATTGCCCAACATCACGTGAGGTTCTTTCGTTGGCAAGGTGGTCCGAGAGTATGGTTTCGAAGAAGTACAACTACTGTATTGATTGGCTTGAGGATATGATGAGGGTTCTCGACAAGAAAGCTATGGCAGATCTTATGGTTTTACTATGGAATTGCTGGAACAACAGAAATAACTTCATTTTCAGGGGAAAAGAAGAGGAGGCTACGGTCATTTAGGAGAGGGCTAGAGCTTTAAGTGAAGACTTTCGCATCTGTAACCTGTTAAAGGAGCCACTATTATCGTCTAATATTGAGGCTAAGAAATGGAAAAAACCTCGAAGGATTTGTTAAAGTAAACTTGGCGCTCTTTGTGGGGATAAGCGATTGTAAGTGCAGGCGATTGTGAGGATGATGATGGTTTCGTGTTGGGCGGTGGAGGGCTTTATTGAAACACGATTGTCGGTGCTTGAAATTTGAATGTGTGGCGTTCGAAAAGAGCATCGGTGGCGACCAAAGCTGAATATTAAGGGAGATGTGATTTTTAAGCGGATAATGTGGCTTTGGTCAACAAATTTAGGAATATTGATACGGACATCCTTTGTTCTTGGCGCAGCGCATAAAAATTACCTTCTTTGCTTTGAAAGCTTCAATTGGCCGATTTATTTTGAATTGCTAGGGTAGGTAATAAAATGTGATTTTATATGTACTAAAATGTGTAGAGAGAAAATGGCGTGGTTTTTGAGATGGATTATCCTATTGAAATCCACAATGATGTAATTCTTGATGTTACGTAATATAGTGTTTTGACCCTTTGTGGTCGTTTTTGCTCAAAAAAAAAAAAGAATGTCGCTGGTAGCACATTGACCAAGTTTTTTAGCTCTTTAGGGGAGGTGATATTGGCGAGCGAGGGGTTGTCGAGAGCCTTGCCACGCCCATCTCATGCCCGACGTCGGTGCCCCCCATCGCGGGTTAGGTTCGGCGGTGCTCAAGCGATCCATTCGGTGGTGGTCGTGAGCTTTCGGCGGTGCTCCGGTGAGCCATCGAAATATAAGCGATGCTATAAGTCATCCGGTCCCTCCCCTTTCGAACCATCCGGTCCCTCCCTTTGAACAAGAGCCTCCGGCACCTTGGGCCCTTAGTCATGTAGGAGCATCGAGGCACCATTGGTAACCTAGGGCGTCGATGGTGCGGAGCATCCGCACATTCTTTGCTTGGGCGTCTTTGGAGCCTTGGGCGCACAACTAGGCCACCTAAGGCGTCGGTGGTGCGAGAGCCTCGGCGGCATCGGCACCTGGTGCCTTGGATATCTGAGGCCTCGGACACCATCGGTGACCTAGGCCCTTGGTCGTCTGAGGAGCCTCGGCCACCATCGGCAACCCTAGGCCCTTGGTGCGTGCAGGGGCCTCGGCCACCACCGGCAACCTAGGCCCCCAGTGGGTGCGGGAGCCTCGGGCACCATCGGCAACCTAGGCCCCTGGTCGTGCGAGAGCCTCGGGCACCATCGGCAACCTAGGCCCCTGGTCGTGCGGGAGCCTCAAACACCATCGGAACCTAGGCCCCTGGTCGTGCGGGAGCTCGAACACCATCGGCAACCTAAGCCCCTGGTCGTGCGGGAGCCTCGGGCACCATCGGCAACCTAGGCCCCTGGTCGTGCGGGAGCCTCGGGCACCATCGGTACCCTTGGCCCTTGGTCGTACGAGAGCCTTGGGACCATCAGCACCTAGGCCCTCGGTCGTGCAGGAGCCTCGGGCACCATCGGCACTTTGGTGCTTGGATGTGCGGGAGCACAGGACACCATCGGTAACCCTAGGCCCACAGTCGTCTGCGAGCCTCGGGCACCATCGGCACCTTAGTGCTTGGATGTGCGGGGAGCCTCGGACACCATCGGCAACCTAGGCCCTTGGTCGTCTGCGAGCCTCGGGCACCATCGGTAACCTAGGCCCTTGGTCGTCTGGGAGCCTCGGGCACCATCGGCACCTTGGTGCCTCGGATGTCTGAGCCTCGGCGGCAGTGGCACCTTGGTGCTTGGATGTCTGGGAGCCTCGGACACCATAGGCAACCTAGGGCGTTGAATGTGCGGGTGCCTCGGCGTGAGGGCACCACTGGTGCCTCGGATGTCTTGGGCTAAAGGAAAGTTCCCCGTTTGAGACATCTGAATGTTGCACTGGTAGCAGTTAATGAAGTTTTTAGCTCTTTAAGGGGTAGAGATCATTGCCCCGATGTAGCCCCCCGAACAGGGTGGGGTGCGTCCATGACCCCGGGGTCGGATAGTCCATAATGACTCACCAGCGGTGGTGGGTGATCACCGGCGCTAGTGGCGGGGTGATGATTCCGGCGGTCAAGCCGTGCCCATAGAAGTGTAATAGCGACTCGGGACCAAGTTCCCTATATCGGGCAAAGATCTCTGGGGTGGCTTATGCATTGCTATGGGCTCGAGCAACTTGCCCATTCTCCCCGTCATGTTAGGGGCGCATTGTGCCTCCCAAGTCGGTGACCCATCGGCGCATTAGCCTTGCCAAGTCCTTGCCTACATTGAAGCTTCCGTGACCCAGTACCAAGTCCCTTTGGCCAACAGCGGCACCTTTGAGGCGAGTTGAGTTTGTAGGCTTGGTCTTGGCTCGACCAAGTCGGTGGGATTTTGTCCCTTGTAGTTCTCATGCCAGCGTTTGTGGTGTGCCTCGTTTCATTGTTCCTTCGCTCCCCTATCAATACATTGGTTGGGTGGGTTGTTGGCGGTGTGCGTGGGTGCTACTACTAATACGCAATGGGCATATAGTGGTGTTTTGGTTGTGTGTATTGGCGGGCTCCATACTACCCACATCGAGGCTGTCGAGCCACACTCCTCTTCATTGAATCCTTGTTCTAAGTGAACCCGAGGGAGTGCGATCGAGGATCTGTGTTGCGTACCTAAGCGAGATGGAATTATGGATGTGTTGCCGTCCCTTCTCCATCTCGTGCCCTTTGGGCTGCGTGGTGGACCCAATCGTGCCACTGTGTCCGAGTGTACCCCCTTAAATCGGTGTGGCCTCGTCGGTGCCTTTGGTGCTCGTTCGTGCTTTCGGATCACGGAAAATATTTTTGAAAGTATGGTTTAGGCCCTTGTCTCTCGATGCCTATGCATTTTGTCTCTTGACACGGACGATGCTCGTGCTCTGTTATAGCCTCTTCGTTGCTCATGCGGCATGTTGAAACCATGCGGTGTCGACGTCGCGGAGAATGCTACTGGTTGATCACGCCGGTAGTCATATGCTTGTCTCAAAGATTAAGCCATGCATGTGTAAGTATGAACAAATTGATTTGTGAAGCTGCGAATGGCTCATTAAATCGATTATAGTTTGTTTGATGGTATTTGCTACTCGGATATAGTAGTAATTCTAGAGCTATCGTGCAACAAACCCGACTTCTGGAAGGGATGCATTTATTAGATAAAAGGTCGTAGCGGGCTTTGCCCTTTGCTCGATGATTCATGATAACTTTCGACGGATCGCGGCCTTTGTGCTGTGACGCATCATTCAAATTTACGCCTATCAACTTTTCGATGGTAGGATAGTGGCTTACTATGGTGGTGACGGGTGGCGGAGAATTAGGGTTCGATTAGGAGGGCACTGAAGCGGCTACCACATCAAGGAAAGGCGGCGGTAGCGCATAAATTACCCAATCGACACGGGGAGGTAGTGACAATAAATAACAATACAGGGCTCTGTGAGTGCAGTAATTGGAATAGTACAATCTAAATCCTTAACGAGGATCCATTGGAGGGCAAGTCTGGTGCCCGTGACCCGCGATAATTCAGCTCAATAAGCGTATATTTAAGTTGTTGCAGTTAAAAAGCTCTTAGTTGGACTTAGGGGTGGGTCGGTAGGTCCACCTCACGGTGAACCAGTCTGCCTTTCGTCCCTTCTTTGGCCGATCGCTCGCTCTGGCCTTAATTGTCAAGAATTCGTTCCTCTGGCTTGTTACTTTGAAGAAATTAGAGTGCTCAAGCGGGCCTACGCTTGTATACATTAGCATGGGATAACATCATAGGATTTCGATCCTATTGTGTTGGCCGGGATCGGAGTAATGATTACTTGAGGACGGTCGGGGCATTCGTATTTCATAGTCGGAGGTGAAATTCTTGGATTTATGAAAGGCGAACAAGCTGAAAGCATTTGCCAAGGATGTTTTCATTAATCAAGAGCGAAGTTGGGGGCTCGAAGCGATCGGATACCGTCCTAGTCTCAACCATAAGCGATCTTGACCAAGGATCGGCGGATGTTGCTTTAGGACTCGGCGGCACCTTATGAGAAATCAAAGTCTTTGGGTTTCGGGGAGTATGGTCAAAATTTGAAACTTAAAGGAATTGTGGAAGGGCACCATCGAGTGGAGCCTGCGGCAATTTGACTCAACAGGAAACTTACGAGGTCGGACATAGTAAGGATTGATGAGAATGAGAGCTCTTTCTTGATTCTATGGGTGGTGGTGCATGGCCGTTCTTAGTTGGTGGAAGCGAGTTATGCAGTTAATTAGTTAGCGAGCGAGACCTCGGCTGCTAACTAGCTACGGAGGTGATCCTCCGTGGCTAGCTCTTAGAGGGACTATGGCCTTTTAGGCCACGGAAGTTTGAGGCAATAACGGTGCTGTGATGCCTTAGATGTTACAGGGCATGGCGTGCTACTGCGATGTATTCAGCGAGTCTATAGCCTTGGCGATAGGCGGGTAATCTTTGAAATTTCATCGTGATGGGGATAGATCATTGCAATTGTTGGTCTTCAGCGAGAATTCCTAGTAGCGAGTCATTAGCTCGCGTTGACTAAATCACGCCCTTTGTACACACGCACAGTCGCTCCTGCCGATTGAATGGTCGGTGAAGTGTTGGGATCGGCGGCGCGTGGGCGATTCATTGCCTTGACGTCGCGAAGTCGAACCTTATCATTTAGAGGAAGGAGAAATCGTAACAAAGGTTTAGTAGGTGAACTGCGGAAGGATCATTATCGAAACCTACTTAGCGAGCGACCCGTGACGCGTTGTATCTGACATCGGAGGTGGTGCGGGTGCATCGTGCGCTGTTGCCATCCCAGCGTGTCGGGCGGCCGGTCTGTCGTCCCTACGCCCATTGGGTGGGGTGAGATGTCGGGATCAACCTCTTGATGCAAAGCGAACAAACCCGTGAATCGCGCCAAGGAATCGAAATGAAAAAGGGACACATCTCACAGCCGTCGCACCGTTCGCGGTGTCGATTACTTCGATGATGTTGTTCTTTTGTCCCGAAGTATATAAACGACTCTCGGCAGCGGATATCTCGGCTCTCGCGCCGATAAAAAGCGTGGCGAAATGTGATACTTGGTGTGAATGCGAATCCGTGAACCGCCGAGTCTTTGAGCATAAGTTGCGCCCCAATCCATTAGGCGAGAGCACGTCTGCTGGGTGTCACGCATCGTCGCCCAATCAACCCGATCCCTCGGGACTCGGTTGGACCATGAGCAAAATTGGCCTCCGTGCGCTCATAGCCAGTGGTTGGCCTAAATTTGAGTCCTCAGCGGCATAATCGTCGCTGACGATCGGTGGTATCTTGTAAGCAACCTCGTTCGATGTCGTGCTGGCGTTTGTCGTCGAGACCCTTAAACCCTTCGGCATCGCGCCACCCCAGATCGGTAGGGATTACCGTGAGTTTAAACATATCAATAAGCGGAGGAAAAAACTTACGAGATTCCCCTAATAGCTTGGCGAGCAAGCCAGAAAAGCCTAGCTTGAGAATCAGGCGCCCGGTGTTAATTGTAATCTGGAGAAGCGTCCTCGGTGGGACCGGGCCCAAGTCCCTGGAAAGGCGCGAGAGAGGTGAGAGCCCGTCGTGCGGACCTGTCACACCTGCAGTATTGCATCTCTGAGTCGGGTTGTTTGGGAATCTGACCCTAATCAGGTGATAAATTCGATCAAAGGCTAAATCTGAGCGAGAGGCAGATGGCGAACAAATCTGTGAGGAAAGATGAAAAGGACTTTGAAAAGAGTGTCAAAGAGTGCTTGAAATTGTCGGAGGGAAGCGGATGGGGGCGGTGATCGCCCGGTCGGATGTGGAGCTGCGAGGCCGGTCCGCCCGATCGGCTCGAGGCGTGGGCCGCCTTGGTCGTGGCGGCCCAAGCCGGGCCTTTGATCGCTGTGGAGGCGTCGTCGCCTCGATCGTGGGATCCGGCCGCGCGCCGTCTCGGCGTGCTTGACACCTGCGTGCTCGGGACGTCGACTGCGGGCTCCCATTCGGCGCGTCTTGAAACACGGACCAAGAAGTCGACATGTATGCGAGTCAGCGGGCTAGAAAACCCGTAAGGCGTAAGGAAGGCGATTGGCGGGATCCTCACGGGTGCCGCCGACCGACCTTGATCTTTTGAGAAGGGTTCGGTGAGAGCATGCTGTCGGGACGAAAGATGGTGAACTATGCTGAGCAAAGCGAAGCGAGAGAAACTTCTGGTGGAGGCCCATGGCGATCTTGGCGATACAAATCGTTAAATCGACTTGGGTATAGGGGCGAAAGACTAATCAAACCGTCTAGTATTTGGTTCCTCGAAGTTTCCCTCGGGATAGCTAGAGCCCTTAGCGAGTTCTATCGGGTAAAGCCAATGATTAGAGGCATCGAGTATGGCGCCCTAGACACATTCTCAAACTTTAAATAGGTAGGGACGGTCTTTTGCGCCGTTGGTAAGACCCGCAGAATCGAGAGCTCAAGTGGGCCATTTTGGTAGCGAGCTGGCGTCTGGGATGAGCCAGGAAGCCGGATTCTGGTGCCCAGCTGGCAGCTAACCTAGAACCCACAAAGGGTGTTGGTGGATTAAGGCAGTGGGGCGGTGGTCATGGAAGTCGAAATCCGCTAAGGGTGTGTAACAACTCACTGCCGAATCAACTAGCCCGAAAATGGATGGGCGCTTAAGCTTGCGACCTATCTACTGCCGTCGGGGCAAGGGCCAAGCCCGATGAGTAGGAGGCGTGGCAGTCGCCCATAAAACCAGGCTGAGCGGCGGAGGCCCGTCGTCTGAGATCTTGGTGGTAGTAGTAAATATTCAAATGAGAACTTTGAAGGCGAAGAGGAAAGGTTCCATGTGAGCGGCACTTGCACATGGGTTAGTCGATCTATGAGGCGGGGAAGCCCGTCAGATAAGCAGCGTTCAATGTGACCGAGGAATCGGGTTAAAATTCTGAGCAGGGACCTTGGTGGCAACAGCGTTAAAGTCCGGAGGCGTCGGCGGGGGCCTCGGGAAGAGTTATCTTTACATTTAACGGCTTTGCCCACCACAGAAGCAGCTCGGTCGAAGGTCGGGTCAGTGACCGCAAAAACCGCAAATCGCGTGGTGTCGGTCGCCCGTGACCCTTGAAAATCTGGAGGAGCAGTGCGTCAGCGCGCCGATCGTACTCATAACGCATCGGTCTCAAGGTGAACGACCTCTGGTCAATGGAACAATGTAGGCAAGGAAGTCGGCAAAATGGATCCGTAACCTCGGGAAAAGGATTAGCTCGAGAAATTTGAGCGGGGTCCGATCCGAACCCGTCATTCTTAGGTGCTTTACTCAGCTGCTTCCGCTGGCGAAGCAGTGTAACCAGTCCGTGCGGGCGAGACGAAGGAGGAGCGGCTCCTTGAGGGCCTTCGAGCGACGAACGAGTCGACTTCGAGCTGAAATACGGACAAGGGAATCCATTGTTTAATTAAAAAAGCATTACGATGGTCCCTGCGGATGCTCACGCAATGTGATTTACGCGATCTCTGAATGTCAAAATGAAGAAATTCAACCAGCGCGAAGTTAGCGGCGGGAGTAACTATGACTCTCTTAAGGTAGCCAAATGCCTCGTTATCTAATTAGTAGTGGCATGAATGGATTAACGAGATTCCCCATCCATCTACTATCCGGTGAAACCACGACCAAGGAGCGGGCTTGGCGAGAATCGTGAGGAAAGAAGACCTGTTGAACTTGACTCTAGTCAGACTTTGTGAAATGACTTGAGAGGTGTAGGATAAGTGGGAGCTCTCGGCGAAATTGAAATACCACTACTTTTAACGTTATTTTACTTATTAGTGAATCGGATGAGGCAGCCCTCTTTTGGACCCAAGGTAAACTTGGTACGGCGATCCGAGAGCGAAGACATTGTCGGTGGGGAGTTTGGTGGGCGGCACATTAAAAGATAGCAGGTGTCTAAGATGAGCTCAACGAGCAATCTCGTGTGGAACAAAAGGGTAAAAGCTCGTTTGATTACGATTTCGGTCTGAATCTGAGCAGTGAAAGCGTGGCCTATCGATCCTTTAGACCTTGAATTTGAAGCTAGAGGTGTCGGAAAAAGTTACCACGAGGATAAGCGGCTTGTGGCGACTAAGCGTTCATAAGCGCGTTGCTTTTGATCCTTGATGTCGGCTCTTCCTATCATTGTGAGCGAAATTCACCAAGTGTTGGATTGTTCACCCACCAATAGGGAGCGTGAAATTTGGGTTTAGGCAAGTCGTGAGAGCAGGTTAGTTTACCCTCTTGATGGCGGCGTCGCAATAGTAATTCAACCTAATGCGAGAGGAATCGTTGATTCGCACAATTGGTCATCGCGCTTGGTTGAAAAGCGATTAAGCGAAGCTTCTGCGTCACGCTAGATTATGTTGAGCGCCTCTAAGTCGAATCAAGGGCTAGAAACAACATACTTGCGCCGTCGCCGATTAAACCCATGATGGTGGCCTTTGGCCCCAAGAACGCGTGTCGTGGAAGTGCAGTGACCCATGACGGACAAATCATGGCGCCTTCTTGGGCGTAATTCCCACGGCGGCGGGTAGAATCCTTTGTGAGCGACTTAAATATCTGACGGGGTATTGTAAGTGGCGAGTGGCCTTCTTGCCATGATCCTTGAGATTGACCCTTTTAAACCGATTAAATCCCTCCCTCATCTCCCTTCGATCCCTCATTGTTCTTTTGCGTCCGACCTTGGGGTCCCCAAGTGGGGACTTAGTGTAAGAGTTAGTTAAACACTTGGCGCCTCGGGAAATATGGCTGTGAGTAGTGGTGGTCTTGGTGGGAGCTCCCAAGCTGTTGGTGGTCGGGCACTTGTTCAATTTTCTATCGTGCCGTGCCATGCCATGCCATACTTCATTCGACTTCTTGTATTTGTTCTTTTGTTTTGGGCCATGAGAAAAAATTTCTAAGTTAAACACTTGGCGTGCAGCCCCTCGAAACATAGCTGTGAGGGCCGTTGTCCGAGCACTTGTTCAATTTTACTGCCGTGCCATCATGCCATATTTCATTCGACTTCTTGTATTTCTTTTGGGCCAGCGGGAAGAAATTTTCAATTAAAAATACCAAGTGTAAGTGGCGTAAAAAATTGCCCCTATTTCGAGGCATGTGCAGGAGCCTCGGGAAACATCCATGGCGTAGGCCATCCGTGGTCGGGTCATCCGACAACATCGGCACCTTGGTGCCTCGGATGTGGGAGGGCGTTGGGCTGAAAAAAGTGTCCTGTTTCGGACATCTGAAACACATCCTGTTTGAGACACATGGATGTCATTGGTAGCACATTGACCAAGTTTTTAGCTCTTTAGGGGAAGTGATATTGAGCGGACGGGGGTTATCGAGGCCTTGCGCCCATCGCATGCCGGGCGTCGGTGCCCCCCCACCGGTTAGGTTCGGCGGTGCTCTGACGATCCATCCAGTGATGATCGTGATCCATCCGGGATATACAAAGCAGCATGAGTCCCTCCCAATCCCAAAGGTAGAATTCGAGATCTTAGTTACATGTTGGTACCCAATAATGAATGAACCGTCCCAAAGCTAGAATTCAGATACCGTTGCATGTTCGGTACCCAACAATGAATGAATCGTCCCTGTCCCTTCCCTTTTGCAAGAAGAGCCTCCGGCACCTTTGGCCCCCGGTCGTACGGTACCCTCGTACACCATCGGCAGCGTGTGCCATCCGTGGTCTTGAGGCCATCGAGGCATACCGGCCTTTCGATGTGTCGAACATCGGGCGACATTAGCACCTTGGTGCATCGGATGTCTTGGGAGATTCGAGCACCAAAGCTAATTTTGGGCCCCGTTGGTGCGAAGCGTCGGGACCATAAAGTGTCCTGTTTCAGACACATGAATGTCGCCTGGTAGCACATTGACCAAGTTTTTTTAGCTCTTTAGGAGGGAGGTGATATTGAGCGAGCAGGGGTTGTCGAGGCCTTGCCCATGCCCATCTCATACCCAGACGTCGGTGCCCCCCCATCGCCGGTAAGGTTCCCGATGGTGCTCAAGCGATCCATTCGGCGGTGGTCGTGAGCTTTCCGGCGGTGCTCCGGTGAGCCATCCCAAAATATAAAAGCGATGCTACAAGTCGTCCGGTCCTCCTTTCGAACCATCCGGTCCCTCCCTTTGAACAAGAGCCTCCGGCACCTTGGGCCCTTAGTGCGCCAGAACATCGAGCACCATTGGTAACCTAGGGCGTCGATGGTCTTGGGAGCATCCACTTACATTCTTTGCTTGGGCGTCTTTGGAGCCTTGGGCGCTAACTAGGCCACCTAGGGCGTCGGTGGTCTGAGAGCCTCGAGTGCATCGGCACCTTGGTGCCTTGGATATCTAAGAGCCTCGGACACCATCGGCAACTTAGGTCCTTGGTGGATGCGGGGCCTCGGCCACCATCGGCAACCTAGGCCCCAGTAGTCACGGGAGCCTCGGGCACCATCGGCAACCTAGGCCCCCAGTGGTCACGAGAGCCTCGGGCACCATCGGCAACCTAGGCCACTGGTGGGTGCAGGAGCCTCAAACACCATCGGAACCTAGGCCCCCTGAGTGGGTGCGAGGCTCGGACACCATCGGCAACCTAGGCCCACAGTGGTCACGGGAGCCTCGGGCACCATCGACAACCTAGGCTCACAGGTGGTGCGGGAGCCTCGGGCACCATGGGCACCCTTGGCCCTTGGTGCGTGCGAGAGCCTCGGGACCATCGGCACCTAGGCCCTTGGTCGTCTGGGAGCCTCGGGCACCATCGGCATCTTGGTGCTTGATGTGCGGGAGCACAGGACACCATCGGTAACCTAGGCCCCAGTCGTCTGCGAGCCTCGGGCACCATCGGCACCTTGGTGCTTGGATGTGGGAGCCTCGGACACCATCGGCAACCTAGGCCCTTGGTCGTCTGGGAGCCTCGGGCACCATCAGTAACCTAGGCCCTTGGTGGGTGCGGGAGCCTCGGGCACCCTCGGCACCTTGGTGCCTCCAGATGTCTTGGGAGCCTCGGCGGCATTGGCACCTTGGTGCTTGGATGTCTGAGCCTCGGACACCATAGGCAACCTAGGGCGTTGGATGTCGCGGGTGCCTCGGCGTGAGGCACCACAGTGCCTCGGATGTGTGGGCTCAAGGAAAGTGCCCCGTTTGGACATCTGAATGTTGCACAGTAGCAGATTGACAAAGTTTTTATCTCTTTAAGGGGTAGAGATCCGCTGCCCCAGCGTAGCCCCCCTCGAACCCGAGGTGGGGTGCGTCCATGACCCAGAGGTCGGATAGTCCGCAATGACTCACCAGCGGTGGTGGGTCGTCATGGCGCTAGTGGTAGGGTGATGATTTCGGCCGGTCAAGCCCGTGCCCATAGAAATATAGCCAACAAGTCCGGGACCAAGTTCCCTATATCGGGCAAGGATCTCTTGGGGTGGCTTATGCATTGCTATGGGCTCGAGCTTGGCTTGCCCATTCTCCCCCGTCATGTTGGGGACGCCTTGTGCCTCCCAAGTCGGCAACCCATCGGCGCCTTGGCCTTGCCAAGCCCTTGCCTACATTCGAAGCTGCCCGTGACCCCAGTACCAAGTCCCTTTGCGGCAGCAGCACACTTAGAAGCGTAAGTTGAGTTTGTAGGCTTGGTCTTGGCTCGACCAAGTCGATGGGATTTTGTCCTTGTAGTTCTCGTGCCAAGCGTTTGTGGTGTGCCCTCGTTTCATTGTTCCTTGGCTCCCCTATCAATACATTGGTTGGGTGGGTTTTGTCCGATGCCGTGGGTGCTACTACTAATCGCATTGGGCATATGGTGGTGTTTTGGTTGTGTGTATTGGCGGGCTCCATGCTACCCACATCGGTGTCGAGCCACACTCCTCTTCATTGAATCCTTGTTCTAATTGAACCCAAGGGTGCGATCGGGATCTTGTGTTGCGTACCTAAGCGGATGGAATTATGGATGTGTTCTTGTCCCTTCTCCATCTCGTGCCCTTTGAGGCTGCGTGGTGGACCACAATCGTGCCTGTGTCCCAGTGTGCCCCTTAAATCGGTGTGGCCTCGTCGGTGCCTTTGGTGCTCATTCGTGCTTCGGATCACGGAAAATATTTTTGAGAGTAGGGTTTAGGCCCTTGTCTCTCGATGCCTATGCATTTGTCTCTTGACACGGATGATGCAGATGCTCTGTTATAGCCTCTTCGTTGCTCATGCGGCATGTTGAGAGCCATGCGATGTCGACGTCGCGGAGGAATGCTACTGGTTGATCTGCCGATAGTCATATGCTTGTCTCAAAGATTAAGCCATGCATGTGTAAGTATGAACAAATTGATTTGTGAAGCTGCGAATGGCTCATTAAATCGATTATAGTTTGTTTGATGGTATTTGCTACTCGGATAACTTAGTAGTAATTCTAGAGCTATCGTGCAACAAACCCGACTTGGAAGGATGCATTTATTAGATAAAAGGTCGGCGGGCTTTGCCGTTACTCTGATGATTCATGATAACTTTCGGCGGATCGAGCGGCTTTTGTGCGGTGGCGCATCATTCAAATTTACGCCTATCAACTTTCGATGGTAGGATAGTGGCCTACTATGGTGGTGATGGGTGGCGGAGAATTAGAGTTCGATTAGGAGAGGGCACGAGAAAGCGCTACCACATCCAAGGAAGGCAGCGGTAGCAAATTACCCAATCGACGGGGGAGGTAGTGACAATAAATAACAATCACAAGGCTCTATAGTGCAGTAATTGGAATAAGTACAATCTAAATCCTTACGAGGATCCATTGGAGGCAAGTCAGGTGCCGGCGGCATGTAATTTCAGCTCAATAAGCGTATATTTAAGTTATTGCGAGTTAAAAGCTCGTAGTTGGACTTAGGGGTGGGTCGGTCGGTCCGCCTCACGGTGAGCACCGATGCCTTTCGTCCCTCTACTGGCGATCGCTCCACAGCCTTAATTGGGCGAGTCGTTCCTCTGGTATTTATTACTTTGAAGAAATTAGAGTGCTCAAAGCAGGCCTACAACTTGTATACATTAGTATGGGATAACATCATAGGATTTCGATCCTATTGTGTTGGCCCGGGATCGAGTAATGATTAGCGAGGGACGGTCGGGGCATTCGTATTTCATAGTCGGAGGTGAAATTCTTGGATTTATGAAAGGCGAACAACTACTGAAAGCATTTGCCAAGGATGTTTTCATTAATCAAGAGCGAAAGTTGGGGGCTCGGAGCGATCAAATACCGTCCTAGTCTCAACCATAAACAATGCCGAGCCGAGGATCGGCGGATGTTGCTTTAGGACTCCATAGGCACCTTATG
The DNA here is from genome assembly GCF_025698485.1 of Gossypium arboreum. Taxonomy (NCBI): domain Eukaryota; kingdom Viridiplantae; phylum Streptophyta; class Magnoliopsida; order Malvales; family Malvaceae; genus Gossypium; species Gossypium arboreum. The sequence continues at coordinate 24,453 of NW_026440468.1, forward strand.
AGAAATCAAAGTCTTTAGGTTAGGGAGTATGGTGCATGAAATTTGAAACTTAAAGGAATTGTGGGAGGGCACCACCGGGAGTGGAGCTTGCGGCAATTTGACTCAACACGGAAACTTACGAGTCGGACATAGTAAGGATTGTGATGAGAGCTCTTTCTTGATTCTATGGGTGGTGGTGCATGGTAGTTCTTAGTTGGTGGAAGCGATTTATGCAGTTAATTAGTTAGCGAGCGAGACCTCGGCCTGCTAACTAGCTACAGGTGATCCTCGTGGCTAGCTCTTAGAGGACTATGGCCTTTTAGGCCACGGAAGTTTGAGGCAATAGCAGTCTGTGATGCCCTTAGATGTTACGGGCATACTTGAGCTACTGATGTATTCAGCAGTCTATAGCTTTGGTAGACAAGCGGGTAATATTTGAAATTTCATCGTGATGGGGATAGATCATTGCAATTGTTGGTCTTCAGCGAGGAATTCCTAGTAAGCGCGAGTCATCGGCTTGCGTTGACTCGTCCTGCCCTTTGTACACTGCCCGTTGCTCCTACCGATTGAATGGTCCGGTGAAGTGTTGGATCAGCGGTGGCGTGGGCGGTTCATTTGCCCATGACGTCATGAGAATCTGAACCTTATCATTTAGAGGAAGGAGAAGTCGTAACAAAGGTTTAGTAGGTGAACTGCGAAAGGATCATTAGTCGAAACACCTTGGCGAGCGACCCGTGAAGCGCGTTGTATACAACATCGGAGGTGGTGCGGGTGCATAAATGCGCTGTTGCCATCCCGTGTGTCGAGACTCTACGTCTGTCGTCCCTCGCCCATTGGGTGGGGTGAGATGTCGGGATCAACCTCTTCGATGCAAAGCGAACAAACCCGTAGCGAATCGCTCCAAGGAATCGAAATGAAAAAGGGACACATCTCACGCCGTATCGCCGTTCGCGGTGTCGATGCTTGATGGTGTTGTTCTTTTGTCCCAAAAGTATATAGAACGACTCTCGACAGCGGATATCTCGGCTCTCGCATCGATGAAGAGCGTGGCGAAATGCGATACTTGGTGTGAATTCTGAATCCGTGAACCATCGAGTCTTTGAGCGTAAGTTGCGCCCCAATCCATTAGGCGAGAGCACGTCTGCTGGGTGTCACGCGTCGTCGCCCCCCATACAACCCGATCCCTCGGGACTCGGTTGGACATGGCGGAAATTGGCCTCGGTGCGCTCATAGCCAGTGGTTTGCCTAAATTTGAGTCCTCAATGGCATAATCGTCGCCCACGATCGGTGGTAATCTTGTAAGCAACCTCGTTCGATGTCGTGCGCGTTTTCGATCGAGACCTTTAAACCCTTTCGGCATCGCGCATGTGGTCGGTAGGATTACCGTGAGTTTAAACATATCAATAAGCGGAGGAAAAAACTTACGAGATTCCCCAATGTAGCAATGACGAGCAAGAAAAGCCCGGCTTGAGAATCGAAGGCGCCACGGCGTTGAATTATAATCTGGAGAAGCGTCCTCGGGCGGGCCGGGCCCAAGTCCCCTGGAAGAGGCGCGGAGAAAGTGAGCCCGTCGTGCGGACCTGTCGCACCACGGTATCTCTGAGTCGGGTTGTTAGGGAATCTGACCCTAATCGGTGATAGAATTCCATCAAAGGCTAAATCTGGGCGAGGCGATGGCGAACAAATACTGCTTGAGAAAGATGAAAAGGACTTTGAAAAGAGAGTCAAAGAGTGCTTGAACTTGTCGGGAGGAAGCGGATGGGGGCCGTGATCGCCCGATCGGGCGTGGAGCAGCGAGGCCGTCCGCCGATCGGCTTCGAGGCGTGGACCGGCGTGGAGTCGTGGCGGCCCAAGCCGGGACTTTGATCGCTGTGGAGGCGTCGTCGCCTCGATCGTGGGATCGGCCGCGCCGTCTCGGCGTGCTTGGCACTGCGTGCTCGGGCGTCGACTGCGGGCTCCCCATTCGGCCGTCTTGAAACGGACCAAGAGTCGACATGTGTGCGGTCGGCGGGCTGAAAACCCGTAAGGCGTAAGGAAGGTGGTTGGCGGGATCTCTCACGAGTGCCGCCGACCGACCTTGATCTTTGAGAAGGGTTGAGTGAGAGCATGCTGTCGGGACTCGAAGATGGTGAACTATGCTGGAAGTGAAGCCGGAGAAACTCTGGTGGAGGCCATGACGATCTTGACGTGCAAATCGTTCTTGACTTGGGTATAGAGGCGAAAGACTAATCGAACCGTCTAGTAGTGGTTCCCTCAGAAGTTTCCCTCGGGATAGCTAGAGCCCTTAGCGAGTTCTATCGGGTAAAGCCAATGATTAGAGGCATCGAGTATAGCGCCCTCGACCTATTCTCAAACTTTAAATAGGTAGGGCCGGTGCGGGCGCGCCGTTGAGCAGCGCCACGAATCGAGCTCAAGTGGGCCATTTTTGGTAGCGAGCTGGCGTCTGGGATGAGCAGGAAGCCGGGTTCACGGTGCCCAGCTGCAGCTAACCTAGAACCCACAAAGGTGTTGGTGGAATTAAAACAGGCAGGGGCGGTGGTCATGGAAGTGAAATCCGCTAAAGTGTGTGACAACTCACTGCCGAATCAACTAGCCGAAAATGGATGGCGCTTAGCAGCGCGACCTATCTGACCCGTCGGGGCAAGGGCGAGGCCAGATGAGTAGGAGGCCTGGCGGTCGCAGCAAAACCAGGCCTTGAGCAGCGGAGGCGGCCGTCGGTCTGCAGATCTTGGTGGTAGTAGCAAATATTCAAATGAGAACTTTGAAGGCGAAGAGGAAATGTTCCATGTGAGCGGCACTTGCACATGGGTTAGTCGATCTAAGAGGCGGGAAGCCGTCCGATAAGCGTTCAGTGTGAGCTTGAGGAATCGGGTTAAAATTCACGAACCGGGCCTTGTTGGTGGCAACAGCGTTAGGGAGTTGCTCGTGCTCGTGCTCTGTTATAGCCTCTTCGTTGCTCATGCGGCATGTTGAAACCATGCGATTGTCGGCGTCACGGAGGAATGCTACTGGTTGATCTGCCGGTAGTCATATGCTTGTCTCAAAGATTAAGCCATGCATGTGTAAGTATGAACAAATTGATTTGTGAAGCTGCGAATGGCTCATTAAATCGATTATAGTTTGTTTGATGGTATTTGCTACTCGGATAGTAGTAGTAATTCTAGAGCTAATCGTGCAACAAACACGACTTCTGGAAGGATGCATTTATTAGATAAAAGGTCGGCGGGCTTTGCGGTTACTCGATGACTCATGATAACTCGACGGATCGCTTACGGCGCTTTGTGCGGCGCATCATTCAAATTTACGCCTATCAACTTTCAATGGTAGGATAGTGGCCTACTATGAGTGGTGACGGGTGCGAAGAATTAGGGTTCGATTACGGAGAGGGCACGAGAAAGCGGCTACCACATCCAAGGAAAGGCGGTAGCGCAAATTACCCAATCTGCGCAGGGGAGGTAGTGACAATAAATAACAATACGGGCTCTATGAGTGCAGTAATTGGAATGTGTACAATCTAAACCCTTAACGAGGATCCATTGGAGGCAAGTCGGTGCCCGGCCGGCCGCGGTAATTCGGCTCAATAGCGTATATTTAAGTTGTTGCGGTTAAAAAGCTCGTAGTTGGACTTAGGGGTGGGTCGGGCGGTCCGCCTCACGGTGAGCACCGGGTTTGCTCGTCCCTCTGCCGTGATCGCTCTGGCCTTAATTAGTAAGATTCGTTCCTCTGGCGCTATTACTTTGAAGAAATTAGAGTGCTCCAAGCGAGGCCCTACGCTTGTATACATTAGCATGGGATAACATCATAGGATTTCGATCCTATTGTGTTGGCCTTGGGATCGGAGTAATGATTACGAGGGACGATTGGGGGCATTCGTATTTCATAGTCGGAGGTGAAATTCTTGGATTTATGAAGGCGAACAAGCTGCGAAAGCATTTGCCAGGATGTTTTCATTAATCAAGAGCGAAAGTTGGGGGCTCGAAGGCGATCGGATCGTTCTAGTCTCAACCATAAGCGATGCCGACCAGAAATCGGCGGATGTTGCTTTAGAACTCCATGGGTTCCTTATGAGAAATCAAAGTCTTTGGGTTAAGGAATATGGTGTAAAGGTGAAACTTAAAGGAATTGTGAAGGGCACCACCGAGTGGAGCACTGCGGCAATTGACTCAACAGGGAAACTTACGAGTCAGGACATAGTAAGTTAATGATGAGAGCTCTTTCTTGATTCTATGGGTGGTGGTGCATGGCGTTCTTAGTTGGTGGAAGCGATTTATGCAGTTAATTCGTTAGCGAGCGAGACCTCGGCACTGCTAACTAGCTACGGTGATCTTAGTGGCTAGCTTCTAGAGAGGACTATGGCCTTTTAGGCCACGGAAGTTGAGGCAATACAGTGCAGTGATGCCCTTAGATGTTACGGGCATTGCAGCTTCTGTGATGTATTCAGCGAGTCTATAGCCTTGGTCGACGGGCAGGGTAATCTTTGAAATTTCATCGTGATGGGGATAGATCATTGCAATTGTTGGTCTTCACGAGGAATTCCTAGTAGCGAGTCATCGACTTGCGTTGACTCGTCCTGCCTTTGTACACTGCCGTCGCTCCTACGATTGAATGGTCGGTGAAGTGTTGGGATCGGCGGCGATGTGGCGATTCGCTTGACGTCACGAAGATCCTTGAACCTTATCATTTAGAGGAAGGAGAAGTTGTAACAAGGTTTCCGTAGGTGAACTGCGGAAGGATCATTGTCGGGAGGATCAACTAGCCCGAAAATGGATGGCGCTTAAGCCTGCGACCTATCCGGCCCGTCGGGGCAAGGGCGAGCCCGATGAGTAGGAGAGTATGGCGTTGGCATAAAACCGGAATGAGCCAGCGGGAGCGACCGTCGGTCTGAGATCTTGGTGGTTGTAGCAAATATTCAAATGAGAACTTTGAAGGCGAAGAGGGAAAGGTCAAGAAATAAACTTTGACAAGTCAATGATCTTGTTTAGTCCCAATACTCCAAGAGCTCAACGAACACTTTTTAGTGATCTGCTGGGCATGACGGTGGTGGACAAATTAAACAATTATCTTGGCCTTCCTATTCCTATTGGTAAGAAGAAAAGCAGAGGCTTTCAAAGAGATTACTAACAAAGCATCTTGCGGGATTAGCAATTTGGACAAAGAGGTTGCTATCGTTTGGGGAAAGAAGTCTTCATTAAAGCTATTCTTCAATCTATCCCTACGTATGCTATGTCAATCTTTTGGCTCCCAAAGGTGTTATTGATGACA
>NW_026440469.1:0-28240 GCF_025698485.1 Gossypium arboreum
CACACATGAGCACACAATATTAGGCATCAAAATAAATTTTAAATTATTTTTATGCCTCGGTTTTTAATCTTGAAACCACATTCAGGCTAGGGTCAATTTTGGGCTGTCACAACTCTCCCACTTAAGAAATTTTCATCCCGAAAATCTTCAGGTAAATAGGGTTGGGTATCGCTCTTTCATAGAGTTCTCGGTTTCCCAAGTAGCTTCTTCTATCCCGTGTTTGAGCCTAACACTTTCACTAAGCGGAACCTTGTTTCTAACTCTTTCACTTCACGTGCCAAGATCGAATCAGTTCTTCCTCATAACTCATATTGGCTTGAATTTCAACCTCGATGGACTAATCCGTGCGATGGATCAGATCTATAAGCGTTGAAGCATCGAAACATGAAAGACATCGGAATCTTTTTGAGTTCGGGGCAAAATCGGGCGATATGCCAATGGACCATTCATTCGGATATCTCATATGGCGATGAACCTCGGGCTCAACTTGCCCTACTAGAGATCGAGTATCTTTTTCAAGGTGAAACCGAAAACACTATCTCCACGATGCTCGATGTCTTTCGCTTGAATCCGCTCGACGGCGATCGGAGGCTATTTTGACTTTCACGGATTACTTTCACTTTCATTACATCTCTAATCAAATCCACCCGAAAATTTTGCTTTCCAGAGCTCGGTCAAAATAATGGTTGCGGCATTTACGACCGTACAAAGCCTAAGGGTGCCATCTTAATACTTGATTGAAAGTGTTGTTGTGGCGAATTCAATCAATGGCAAATCCGTTCCATGAACCGAACTCGAGGATGCAACATCTCAACATATCCTCAAGTATCCGAATTATCCGCCGGATTGACCATCGGTTTGGGGGTGAAAGGCGGTGCTGAAATGCAACTTGGTACCCAAAGCTTCTTGCAACTTTTTCCAAAATCGCAGGTAAATCTGGATCTCTATCCAACCACGATGGAAATAGGCACCTGCAATCTCACAATCTGAAAACGTACAATGTAACACCCGAACCGAGACCATCGCTGGAATTGTCGGACACGAGGTTAACAAGCCAAGTTCACTTGTTTTGCCCATCCATTGGACATTTCAGTCAGGCTGGAAAAACTGCGTCACTGTCGCCTTAAAAATCATATCTCGAGTTTAAAAACTCGGAAACTGGTTTCGTAAATTTTCCTGAATTTAGACTCATATATCCATCCATGGATTTATTTCTAGAATTTTGGTCGGGCCAATTGGTACAGTTTATTAGTTAAAGTCACCCATGTTACAGGGATCAACTGCTCTGACCTTCGCGCGGTATAACTTGAATATCTCTCTGTACAGGGCTTTAATGCTGGTGCCGTTTGTTTCTAATGAAACTAGACTCAAAATGGAATCTGTACATATAAGGTATGTCTCCTAATTCTTTCTGGATAATTTATAGTAAATTTTTAAAGTTACGACAGGAACCCAGAAACCGTTCTGGCCCTGTCTCACAATAGCTTTAATATCTCTTAACATGTAACTCCTATGACCATTTCGTTTCTTCCATATGAAAATAGACTCATCAATGTTCATTTACATAGCTGATTCACTATTTAATACCATTCCTACAAATTTTGGTGATTTTTCACATTCACGTTACTGCAGCTGGCAGCATCTGTTTTTAAGGTAGGTCTTACCTATTTTGTAGTCTCCATGAACCAACTACTCTTGCCTTACATAGGTCCACATATGATCATTTTAACCATGCCAATGGCTGATCATGTGACCAACATTCCATTTCAATTCATAGTCACATCATGACACCATATATATATATACAAACCACAAATAGTTTAAGTTGATACTTCACTATTACGAGCCATTTTAGCATGGCCGTACACATATACATCATAACATATTTAAACCAACAAGGGGTAGTCCTATACATGCCATTTCAAGTTCAACCAGAATTTATACCAAAATGGGGGCTTGATAGTGTGGATGACTTCGACTTCAGCGATCCCGAATCCGATTGCTATCGGCGAAATCTAAGCGAGAGCCAAAGCGGCGGAGTAAGCATTTTTATGTAGTAAGTCTCAAGGAATATAATCAACTCTAATTACAGCAATACATTCACATAGTTAAATGCATCATTTCATTAATGCACATTCACATAATCATACTTACTTCACCATCCCAACTCTTATGTTCATACACAAATAACGGCTTCATTAAGGCGATAACTTCGTTCCATCATAGGGCCGGATATTCTGCGCTCTTACTCCTAGCGCATAAGCACACACGCACTTACCTTGTCATTGGGAAATTTCACAAGTGCATTAGCTGAAATTTTCCAGCAAGCTATAATTTTCAAATCACATACCTTGGAGTTTAACGGATGTAGCTACTCGATCAATACGCCTTCGGGACATAGCCGGTTATGGTAACCGCACCAAGGCCTACGGGACTTAACCGGATATCACGATTTGCACAAATGCCTTGGTCTTAGCCGGATAGAATGACTTCGCACGAATGCCTTGGTCTTAGCCGGATGTAGCCACTAGCACAATTGCCTTGGTCTTAACCGGTTATAATTTCCAGCATAATTGTCTTGAGGGCTTAGCAGGATATCATTCAATTTCTCATGCACACATACATCAATAATCATTGGACATACATATTTATTTTTTCGTTACTAAGGCTCAAACACAATTATAATCACTAACATAATCGCGCTTGGGACTTAGCGGGTATCATTCGAATACTCATACACATAAATCAATAATCAATACATCCATATTTCATTCCACATAATTCAAGTAAGGTCACTTCTTGAGGACTTACCTCGGATGTTGTCGAGCGGCTTTTTACTATTCGATTACTTTTCCTTCCCTTGTCCAATTGTGGCCCTCTTAGCTCTTGAGCTAATTCAAACAAATTCAATTTATCAAAACCTCATTGTGCTAGCTTATGGCGAATATGACAAGGAATTTAAATGGTCATATGGCCACCCTTTAGCTTGAATACACAATGGTCATGCACATTTTATACTACATCAAGCAATTCAATACAATTTATTAGAGCATCAAGGAAAAGCTAAGGCCTTCAATAGGCTACCCAAGGCGAATATACTTGTCCATGTTGAGGCCAATTATGCATAATACCACACAAAACAGCATGCATTGTACTAGTTAATGCTTTGCATATTGTAGCTCAAAACTTACAATATAGCATCAAGCACTCATATGTGTGCTAGGCCGAATGTGCTTACAATTTCACAATTATTCTTCAACATCTTCTTCTTTAAACAAACTTATTCATCACTTCCTTCATAACCAAAACATCATGTGCAAACATATATATACATATATGAGCATGGCGAATTTCAAGGTGTCCATAGCCATCCAAAACACAAATTTTAACTAACATGCAAGAAGCATGAACCATGCTCATGAATGCATCATGGCGAATATGACAATCATGCTCCTTTTCAACTTCAATCATGATAAAACAAAAGAAAGCTCAAAATCTTACTCAAGAGTAGACAATCCATCATTGCATGCATCATCATCAAGCTTCACACTTAGCATGCAATGGCTTTATCACCATAACAACTTTGGCCAAATACCATTTCCATGGCTTAACAAAGATTTGAGCCATGGCTAACATGCACATCAAGTTAGCAACCAAAACATGCATGAAACTCCTAACACAACCTCATACATACCTTAATCTTGATGCAAACTTAGCCAAATCTCCTTCTAGATCTCTTCCAAACCAAGCATGAAGCAAAATCCTCCTTCTTCCTTAGTTTTGGCTCAAAGAAAGGATGAACAAAATTTTTCTTTCCTTCTCTACAACTCACGGCAATGGGGGATTACCACACTCACCCACATTTTTTTCATTTTTTTTTATCACCCATACACCTTTGTTTATTATTTCACCTAATGCACCAACAAAACATGTTTCATGACATGTTTAGCCCATCCTCCTTGTCATGGCGCCACCACCTATAAAAGGGAATTTGACATGCAAGTCCATTATTTTGCATGCATGCTTTAATTAGTCATCACATTTCCTATCATACTTTCAAAGTTCATTACTAAGTCCTTTCTTGTGGAATTCACCTTATAACACTAAATCAATCATCATAAAATGTCATACATGAGCACACATATTATAGGCATCAAAATAAATTTTTAATTATTTTTATGCCTCGATTTTGTGGTCCGAGACCACCTTCCGACTAAGGTCAATTTTTGGTGTCACAACTCTCCCCACTTAAGAAATTTTCGTCCCGAAAATCTTACGGATAAATAGGTTTGGATATCGCTCTTTCATAGAGTTCTCGGTCTCCCAAGTAGCTTCTTCTATCCGTGCTTGAGCCATAACACTTTTACTAAGCGGAACCGCTTGTTTCACAACTCTTTCACTTCGTGATAGGATCACGAATCGGTTCTTCCTCATAACTCATATTAGCTTGAATTTCAATTTCGATGGACTAATCACGTGCGATGGATCGGATCTATAGCGTCGAAGCATCGAAGCGTGAAGACATCGTGAACCTTTTCGAGTTCGAGGCAAAATCAAGCGATATGCCTTTGGATCGACTTTCGGATATCTCATATGGCCCAGCGAACCTCGGGCTCAACTTGCCACTACGGTAGAATCAGTATCTTTTTCCAGCGATACCAGAAACACTTTATCACCCACGATACCGATATCCTTACGCGAGTCCGCGTCGACGACTCGGCGATCGGGGCTATCTTGGACTTTCACGGATTACTTTCACTTCATTCAGCATCCCTAATCAAATCCACCGAAAATCTTGCTTTCAGAAGCTCGGTCAAAACAATGGTGTACGGCATTTACGACCGTACAAGGCCTCGTGGTGCCATCTTAATACTTGATTGAAAAGCTGTTGTTGTAGCGAATTCAATCAGCGGCAAATCTGTTCCCATAAACCACTAAACTCGAGGCGCAACATCTTAACATATCCTCAAGTATCCGAATTATCCGCTCGGATTGACCATCGGTTTGGGGTGAAAAGCGGTCTTGAAATGCAACTTGGTACCCAAAGCTTCTTGCAACTTTTTCCAAAATCGCGAGGTAAATCTCGGATCTCTATCCGAAACCACGATGGAAATAGGCACCCGTGTAATCTCATAATCGAAAGCGTACAATTCAGCTAATTTGTCAATTGAAAAATCCGTGCGTCTGGGGGACAAAGTGGGCCGACTTAGTCAATCGATCTACGACCCAAACCGCATCCTTCTTACTTAGCGACAATGGCGGCGGATACAAAGTCCATTGTGACTCGATCCCATTTCCACTCGGGTATCGTGATTGGTGAAGTAATCTGAAGGCACTGATGTTTCGCTTTCACTTGTTGACATATTAAACATCTCGAAACAAAGTCGGAGATGTCTCGCTTCATACCATGCCACCAAAAAGCGTTTCAAATCATTGTACATCTTCATTACTCCGGGTGGATTGCCATTCGGCTACAATGGGCTTCATTTAGAATTATCGAAATAAGTTAGAATTCTTTGGAACACAGACGACTTCAGAACCTCAAACAATCGTCATCATCGATTTGAAACTACGAATCCTTGTTGGAACACACTCGGCCGTTTTGCGACCAACTCGTCGTCGACTTTACGAGCTTCTCGAATTTGATGTATCAATAGTGGTTTGGCTTTCAATTCAGCTACTAACACACTATCGGATCGAGCAGAGACAAGTGCACGTTCATCAGCTCATAAGCGAATAATGATTTCACGACTCAAGGCATCCATAACCACATTCGCCTTTCGGGTGATAGTCGATGACCGGCTCGTAATCCTTTAACAGCTCGAGCCAGCGTCTTTGTCATGATTTAAGTCTCTTTGGATCATCAAATATTTGAGACTTTGTGATCCGAGTATACATGGCACCTTTCACCAAATAAGTAATGTCGCCAAATCTTTAAGCGAATCGATGGCGCCAATTCGAGATCATGAGTCGGATAATTTTTCTCATGTGGCTTTAATTGCCTCGGCGCATAAGGCCCAACTTCGACCTTCTTGCATTGTCGCAACCTAACCCAAGTAGAGGCGTCGCTATAGATGACAAACTCTTTCTTGGGACTCGGGTTGCACTAAATTGAGGCTTCGGTCAAATAAGTTTTGAGTTGATCGAAACTTTTTGGCATTTCTCAAATCCATTCGAACTTAACATCCTTTTGGAGTAACCGTCATCGGCGTGGCTATCGTTGAGAAGCCTTTTACAAATCGTCGGTAATAACAAGCAAGCCCAAAAACTCCGAACCTCGTTAATATTTCTGGAGGCTTCCTATTAAGTATGGCTGAAATTTTATTAAGAATTGACTCGAATACCGTCTGAATACCACATGACCCAAGAAGCTAACCTCTCTTAACAGAACTCACACTTGAACTTAGCATATAATTGCTTATCCCGTAAAATTTGCGGCACTAACGCGGTGTTGACATGTTCGGTCTCATTTCTTGAATAGACCAAGATGTCATCAATGAACACGACTACGAATCGATCCAAATATGGTCTAAAGATCCGATTCATTAAATCCATAAATACCATGAGGCATTAGTGAGCCCAAACGGCATCACTAGGAACTCATAGTGACCATATCTGGATTACGAAGGCGGTCTTGAGTGCGTAGAATCTCGGATTCGCAATTGATAATAGCCGATCTCAAATCTATTTTCGAGAACAACGAGGCTCCCTTTAGTTGATCGAACAAGTCATCGATCGTGCAGCGGATATTTGTTCTTTATTGTCGCTTTATTAAGTGGCGATAATCGATGCTGCAACCGCATGGTTCCATCCTTCTTTTCACGAACAACATTTGGCGCGCAAGGCGAAAAACTTCGGTGAGCAAAACCTCTATCCACCAATTCTTTGAGCTTCAACTCCTTTAATTCCGTTGGTGCCATACGATACGAACTACTCGAAATTGGAGTGGTACCGGTACCAATTCGATGCCAAATTCTATTTCGAGCGGTGGTAAACCGGCAATTCTTGTGGAAAACATCGGGTATTCACAAACCACGGACGCAGATTCGGGTTTCTTTTACGATTCCTTGTCATCGAAACACGTCGCAAAGTGTGCGCCGCACTCTTTTCTTACATATTTTCGGGCCAACATTGCGATATTATAGGCGGCAACCCCTTTAAGTCAGTAGACTTAAGCGAATTATCTCGTTATTCGCGCACCTCAAATCGATAGTCTTGCTTTTGCAATTTACGACCGCATCGTGCATGGTCAACCCATCCAAACCAAGAATAACGCCAATTCATCGAGCGGCAAAAAGCATCAAGTCCGCCGGAAACAAGAACCTCGGAACACTAGGGGACTTTTCTTGCACACTTTGTTGACAAGCACGTAATGACCCAAGGGTTTGACACGAATTACAAACTCGATGAACTCAATAGGCAAAGTCTTCTTTGGATGCTAAGGTTTCACATATATAAGATTGAGTAGAACCGGGGTCAATCAAAGCAATCACATTAGTATTGAAAGAGTGAAAGCACCGGTAATGACATGCGGAGGCGGCATCCTCGCGTCGCGTATGGCATAAGTCCTCGCGAGAACACGAGCCTCGAGATCGATGGTAGCATCTCTAGATCCTCTCGGCCGCCATGACATTGCCCATATTTCTAGGTGGCCTACCTCGGCGATGGTAGCACCCGAGTTTCCACTCGACTCACATTACCATTCCAAGCATCCTCGGGCAATCCTTCCTAAAGTGGTCGGCCGATCCACACTTATAGCGAGGCGATCACGAAACCAACAGCTCCCGAATGCCATTTGCCACAATGTTGACACTCCGCCCTCTCTCGCGATCATTTCCACCTGGCGATCGAAGTGACTCGTGTAGTCACGAAAGTCGTCGCGTCCTCGTCTAGAAAAGCCCAAGCGCCTCTAGACCGGTTCACATCATCTCGAAATCTCTTGGTGCTGTTGAAGAGACTTTCCGAGGACCTCTTCGAATTCTCCGGTTCCACATCACTTTTTGTTTCTCCTTTCTAAGCTCTTCGACTTTACAAGCTCGCTCAACAAGTACTCGATCTCGTATTTCGAGAATGCCAACGAACATCCTTATATCATCATTTAGCCCATCCTCGAGGCGTTTACACATAATAACCTTGGACGAAATGCATTCTCGCGTGTATCGGCTAAGCCTCACGATTTTTTCGTTCATAGTCGATGTAGACATAGAACCTTGCTTAAGATCAAGAAATTCCCTTCGCTTTTGGTCGATGAATCTCGGTGATATACTTTTTTTTTTGAACTTGGTTTGAAAGAATTCCCAAGTCACTTGCTCTCTAGGTACCACAGTCAGTACTCCACCAATAGTAGGTGGAATCACGTAGCAAGGAGATGGTACACTTTAAGCACTCATCGATTGTACAAGATAGCTCATCGAGCACCGGATAGTGTTGTCCAACCAAAATTCAGCTCGTTCGGCATCATCATCATCAGTAGCTTTAAATTCGGTGGCCCCATGTTTTGAATCCTATCGATGAGGGGCTTACTTGACCTTATTTGGTCGATTCTAGGAGGTATTGTAGGTCTTGAGGTTGCATTTGTGGGAATGGAGGTTGTGGGACATGTAGTGTTAGTTGAATGTATTGATTAAACCATTCGTTCATCACACTATAAAAGGCTTGCCTAGCCTCATCATTCGGATTGCTGGCCATAGGTTGAGAGTCATGGCTGTCCCTTGTGCAGGAGCGAGCCACACTCTCCACATCATCAGCTATTGCTCGGTTGGGATCGGGATCCATTGCTATAAACAAACTCAAAGTCAAATTGTCGAGAAATCACCACACTATCGATTCATCATTTAATGGCATGTATAGCTAGACCCCAAACACCTCACGGTAGTCCTAGAATCGACTAAACCGTGGCTCGATACCAATAAATTGTAACACCCGAACCCGAGACCATCATGCCGATTGTGGGACACGAGGGTTAGCAAGCCAAGTTCACTTGTTTTGCCCATCCATTGGACATTTCCAGTCAGGCTGGAAAAACTGCGTCACTGTCGCCTTAAAATCATATCTCGAGTTTCAAAACTCGGAAACTGGTTTCGTAAATTTTCCCTGAATTTAAACTCATATATCCATCCATGTATTTATTTCTAGAATTTTTGGTCGGGCCAATTGGTACAGTTTATTAGTTAAAGTCACCCATGTTACAGGGATCGACTGCTCTGACCTTCGCGCGGTATAACTTGAATATCTCTCTGTACAGGGCTTTAATGCTGGTTCCGTTTGTTTCTAATGAAACTAGACTCAAAATGAAATCTGTACATATAAGGTATGTCTCCTAATTCTTTCTTGATAATTTATAGTAAATTTTTAAAGTTACGACAGGGAACCCAGGAACCGTTCTGGCCCTGTCTCACAATAGCTTTAATATCTCTTAACATGTAACTCCTATGACCATTTCGTTTCTTCCATATGAAAATAGACTCATCAATGTTCATTTACATAGCTGATTCACTATTTAATACCATTCCTACAAATTTTGGTGATTTTCACATTCACGTTACTGCAGCTGGCAGCATCTGTTTTTAAGGTAGGTCTTACCTATTTTGTAGTCTCCATGAACCAACTTCTCTTGCCTTACATAGGTCCACATATGATCATTTTAACCATGCCAATGGCTGATCATGTGACCAACATTCCCATTTCAATTCATAGTCACATCATGACACCATATATATATATACAAACCGCAAATAGTTTAAGTTGATACTTCACTATTACGAGCCATTTTCGCATGGCCGTACACATATACATCATAACATATTTAAACCAACAAGGGGTAGTCCTATACATGCCATTTCAAGTTCAACCAAGAATTTATACCAAAATGGGGGCTTGATAGTGTGGATGACTTGACTTCAACGATCCCGAATCCGATTGCTATCGGCGAAATCTAAGCGAGAGCCAAAGCGGCGGAGTAAGCATTTTTATGCTTAGTAAGTCTCAAGGAATATAATCAACTCTAATTACAGCAATACATTCACATAGTTAAATGCATCATTTCATTAATGCACATTCACATAATCATACTTACTTCACCATCCCAACTCTTATGTTCATACACAAATAACGGCTTCATTAAGGCCGATAACTCGTTCCATCATAGGGCGGATATTCACGCTCTTACTCTAGCGCGCATAAGCACACACCGCACTTACCTTGTCATTGGGAAATTTCACAAGTGCATTAGCTGAAATTTTCCAGCAAGCTTATAATTTTCAAATCACATACCTTCGGAGTTTAACAGGATGTCGCTACTCGATCAATCGCCTTGGGACATAGCCGGTTATGGTAACCGCACCAAGGCCTCACGGGACTTAACCGGATATCACGATTTGCACAAATGCCTTGGTCTTAGCCGGATAGAATGACTTCATACGAATGCCTTGGTCTTAGCCGGATGTAGCCACTAGCACAATTGCCTTGGTCTTAACCGGTTATAATTTCCAGCATAATTGTCTTGGGGCTTAGCAGGATATCATTCAATTTCTCATGCACACATACATCAATAATCATTGGACATACATATTTATTTTCGTTACTAAGGCTCAAACACAATTATAATCACTAACATAATCGCCTTGGGACTTAGCCGGGTATCATTGAATACTCATACACATAAATCAATAATCAATACATCCATATTTCATTCCACATAATTCAAGTAAGGTCACTTCTTGAGGACTTACCTCGGATGTTGTCGAGCGGCTTTTACGGCTATTCGATTACTTTTTCCTTCCCTTGTCCAATTGTGGCCCTCTTAGCTCTTGAGCTAATTCAAACAAATTCAATTTATCAAAACCTCATTGTGCTAGCTTATGGCGAATATGACAAGGAATTTAAATGGTCATATGGCCACCCTTTAGCTTGAATACACAATGGTCATGCACATTTTATACTACATCAAGCAATTCAATACAATTTATTCGAGCATCAAGGAAAAGCTAAGGCCTTCAATAGGCTACCCAAGGCGAATATACTTGTCCATGTTGAGGCCAATTATGCATAATACCACACAAAACAGCATGCATTTTACTAGTTAATGCTTTGCATATTGTAGCTCAAAACTTACAATATAGCATCAAGCACTCATATGTGTGCTAGGCGAATGTGCTTACAATTTCACAATTATTCTTCAACATCTTCTTCTTTAAACAAACTTATTCATCACTTCCTTCATAACCAAAACATCATGTGCAAACATATATATACATATATGAGCATGGCGAATTTCAAGGTGTCCATAGCCATCAAAACACAAATTTTAACTAACATGCAAGAAGCATGAACCATGCTCATGAATGCATCATGGCGAATATGACAATCATGCTCCTTTTCAACTTCAATCATGATAAAACAAAAGAAAGCTCAAAATCTTACTCAAGAGTAGACAATCCATCATTGCATGCATCATCATCAAGCTTCACACTTAGCATGCAATGGCTTTATCACCATAACAACTTTGGCCAAATACCATTTCCATGGCTTAACAAAGATTTGAGCCATGGCTAACATGCACATCAAGTTAGCAACAAAACATGCATGAAACTCCTAACACAACCTCATACATACCTTAATCTTGATGCAAACTTAGCCAAATCTCCTTCTAGATCTCTTCCAAACCAAGCATGAAGCAAAAATCCTCCTTCTTCCTTAGTTTTGGCTCAAAGAAAGGATGAACAAAATTTTTTCTTTCCTTCTCTACAACTCACGGCAATGGGGGATTACCACACTCACCCACATTTTTTTCATTTTTTATCACCCATACACCTTTGTTTATTATTTCACCTAATGCACCAACAAAACATGTTTCATGACATGTTTAGCCCATCCTCCTTGTCATGGCAGCCACCACCTATAAAAGGGAATTTGACATGCAAGTCCATTATTTTGCATGCATGCTTTAATTAGTCATCACACATTTCCTATCATACTTTCAAAGTTCATTACTAAGTCCTTTCTTGTGGAATTCACCCTTATAACACTAAATCAATCATCATAAAATGTCATACATGAGCACACACATATTATAGGCATCAAAATAAATTTTAATTATTTTTATGCCTCGGTTTTAATAGTCCCGAGACCACCTTCAGACTAGGGTCAATTTTGGGCATCACAACTCTCCCCACTTAAGAAATTTTAGTCCCCGAAAATCTTACGGTAAATAGGTTTGGATATCGCTCTTTCATAGAGTTCTCGGTCTCCCAAGTAGCTTCTTCTATCCGTGCTTGAGCCATAACACTTTTACTAGCGGAACCGCTTGTTTCACAACTCTTTCACTTCTCGTGATAGGATCTGAATCGGTTCTTCCTCATAACTCATATTAGCTTGAATTTCAATTTACGATGGACTAATCACGTGCGATGGATCGGATCTATAGCGTCGAAGCATCGAAGCGTGAAAGACATCGTGAACCTTTTCGAGTTCGAGGGCAAAATCAAGCGATATGCCCTTTGGATCGACTTCGCTCGGATATCTCATATGGCCCAGCGAACCTCGGGCTCAACTTGCCCTTACGGTAGAATCGGTATCTTTTCCAAGGCGATACCTTGAAACACTTTATCACCCACGATACTCGATATCCTTACGCTTGGTCGCGTCACGACCGGACGATCGGAGGCTATCTTGAGACTTTCACGGATTACTTTCACTTTACATTCAGCATCCCTAATCAAATCCACCGAAAATCTTGCTTTCAGAGCTCGGTCCAAAACAATGGTGTGCGGCATTTACGACCGTACAAGGCCTCGTAAGGTGCCATCTTAATACTTGATTGAAAATTTGTTGTTGTGGCGAATTCAATCAGCGGCAAATACCGTTCCCATAAACCACTAAACTCGAGGGCGCAACATCTTAACATATCCTCAAGTATCTGAATTATCCGCTCGGATTGACCATCGGTTTGGGGGTGAAAAGCGGTCTTGAAATGCAACTTGGTACCCAAAGCTTCTTGCAACTTTTTCCAAAATCGCGAGGTAAATCTCGGATCTCTATCGAACCACGATGGAAATAGGCACCCGTGTAATCTCACAATCGAGAAGCGTACAATTCAGCTAATTTGTCAATTGAAAAATCCGTGCGTCATGGGGACAAAGTGGGCCGACTTAGTCAATCGATCTACCACGACCCAAACCGCATCCTTCTTACTTGCGACAATGGCGGTCCGGATACAAAGTCCATTGTGACTCGATCCCATTTCCACTCGGGTATCGTGATTGGTGAAGTAATCCTGAAGGCACGATGTTCGCTTTCACTTGTTGACATATTAAACATCTCGAAACAAAGTCGGAGATGTCTCGCTTCATACCATGCCACCAAAATCGACGTTTCAAATCATTGTACATCTTCGTACTCCCGGGTGGATTGCCATTCGGCTACAATGGGCTTCATTGAATTATCGAAATGAGTTCGAATTCTTTGGAACACACGAGACGACTTTTGAACCTCAAACAATCGTCATCATCGATTTGAAACTACGAATCCTTGTTGAACACACTCGGCCCGTTTTGCGACCAACTCGTCGTCGACTTTACGAGCTTCTCGAATTTGATGTATCAATAGTGGTTTGGCTTTCAATTCAGCTACTAACACACTATCGGATCGAGCAGACAAGTGCACGTTCATCGCTTCGTAAAAGCGAATAATGATTTCGACTCAAGGCATCGCAACCACATTCGCCTTTCGGGTGATAGTCAATGACCAGCTCGTAATCCTTTAACGGCTCGAGCCAGCGTCTTTGTCATGATTTAAGTCTCTTTGGATCATCAAATATTTGAGACTTTTGTGATCCGAGTATACATGGCACCTTTCACCAAATAAGTAATGTCGCCAAATCTTTAAAGCGAATCGATGGCGGCCAATTCGAGATCATGAGTCGGATAATTTTTCTCATGTGGCTTTAATTGCCTCGGCGCGCAGGCCACAACTTCGACCTTCTTGCATTGTCGCCTAACCCAAGTAGAGGCGTCGCTATAGATGACAAACTCTTTCTTGGGACTCGGGTTGCACTAAATTGGGGCTTGATCAAATAAGTTTTGATTGATCGAAACTTTTTGGCATTTCTCAAATCCATTGAACTTAACATCCTTTTGGAGTAACCGTCATCGGCGTGGCTATCGTTGAAAGCCTTTACAAATCGTCGGTAATAGCAAGCAAGCCCCAAAAACTCCGAACCTCGGTAATATTTCTCGGAGGCTTCCAATTAAGTATGGCTGAAATTTTATTGAATTAGACTCGAATACCGTCTGAGATACCACATGACCCAAGAAGCTAACCTCTCTTAACGAACTCACACTTCTTGAACTTAGCATATAATTGCTTATCCGTAAAATTTGCGGCACTAACGCGGTGTTGGCATATTCGGTCTCATTTCTTGAATAGACCAAGATGTCATCAATGAACACGACTACGAATCGATCCAAATATGGTCTAAAGATCGATTCATTAAATCCATAAATACCGCGAGGGCATTAGTGAGCCCAAGCGGCATCACTAGGAACTCATAGTGACCATATCTCGTTACGAAGGCGGTCTTGGAGTGCGTCAGAATCTCGGATTCGCAATTGATAATAGCCGATCTCAAATCTATTTTCGAGAACACCGAGGCTCCCTTTAGTTGATCGAACAAGTCATCGATCGTGGCAGCGGATATTTGTTCTTTATTGTCGCTTTATTAAGGTGGCGATAATCGATGCTGCAACCGCATGGTTCCATCCTTCTTTTCACGAACAACTTGGCGCACCCAAAGGCGAAAAACTTCGGCGAGCAAAACCTCTATCCACCAATTCTTGCAGCGAGCTTCCAACTCCTTTAATTAGTTGGTGCCATACGATCACGGACTATCGAAATTGGAGTGGTACCGGTACCAATTCGATGCCAAATTCTATTTCGAGCAATTGGTAAACGGCAATTCTTGAGGAAAACATCCGGGTATTCACAAACCACGAGCGCAGATTCGGGTTTCTTTTACGATTCCTTGTCATCGAGCACGTCGCGCAAAGTGCGCCGCACTCTTTTCTTACATATTTTGGGCCAACATTGCGATATTACGGTGGCAACCCCTTTAAGTCAAGTAGACTTAACGAATTATCTCGTTATTCGCGCACCTCAAATCGATAGTCTTGCTTTTGCAATTTACGACCGCATCGTGCATGGTCAACCCATCAAACCAAGAATAACGTCGAATTCATCGAGCGGCAAAAGCATCAAGTCCGTAGGAAACAAGAACCTCGGAACACTAGGGGACTTTTCTTGCACACTTTGTTGACAAGCGCGTAATGACCCAAGGGTTTGACACCGAATTACAAACTCGATGAGACTCAATAGGCAAAGTCTTCTTTGGATGCTAAGGTTTCACATATATAAGATTGAGTAGAACCAAGGTCAATCAAAGCAATCACATTAGTATTGAAAAGAGTGAAAGCACCGGTAATGACATGCGGAGAGCGGCATCCTCGGCGTCTTGGCGTATGGCATAAGTCCTCGCGAGAACCACGAGCCTCGGATCGATGGTAGCATCTCTAGATCCTCTCGACGCCCCTTGACATTGCCCATATTTCTAGGTGGCCTACCTCGGCGATGGTAGCACCCGAGTTTCCACTCGACTCACATTACATTCAAGCATCCTCGGGCAATCCTTCCTAAAGTGGTGGCCGATCCACACTTATAGAGGAGGCGATCACGAAACCAACGAGCTCCCGAATGCCATTTGCCACAATGTTGACACTCCGCCCTCTCGGCGATCATTTCCACCTTGGCGATCGAAGTGACTCGTGTGGTCACGGTCGATCGCGTCCTCGTCTAGAAAAGCCCAAAGCGCCTCTGGGCGGTTCACATCATCTCGAAATCTCTTGATTGCTGTTGAAGAGACTTTCCGAGGACCTCTTTCGAATTCTCCGGTTCCCACATCAGCTTTTGTTTCTCCTTTCTAAGCTCTTCGACTTTACAAGCTCGCTCAACAAGTACTCGATCTCTCGTATTTGAGAATGCCAACGAACATCCTTATATCATCATTCAGCCCATCCTCGAGCGTTTACACATAATAGCCCGGACGAAATACATTCTCGCGTGTATCGGCTAAGCCTCACAAATTTTCGTTCATAGTCATTAGCACATAGAACCTTCTTAAGATCAAGAAATTCCCTTCGCTTTTGGTCGATGAATCTCTGGTGATATACTTTTTTTTTTTTTTTTGAACTTGGTTTGAAAGAATTCCCAAGTCACTTGCTCTCTAGGTACCACAGTGAGTACTCCACCAATAGTAGGTGGAATCACGTAGCAAGGAGATGGTACACTTTAAGCACTCATCGGGTGTACAAGATAGCTCATCGAGCACCGGATAGTGTTGTCCAACAAAATTCAGCTCGTTCGGCATCATCATCATCCGTAGCTTTAAATTTGGTGGCCCCATGTTTTGAATCCTATCATTGAGGGCTTACTTGACTATATTTGGTCGATTCTGGGAGGTATTGTAGGTCTTGAGGTTGCATTTGTCGGGAATGGAGGTTGTGGGACGGTAGTGTTAGTTCGAATGTATTGATTAAACCATTCGTTCATCACACTATAAAAGGCTTGCCTAGCCTCATCATTCGGATTCTGGCCATAGGTTGAGAGTCATGGCGCTGTCCCTTGTCTTGGAGCAGGCGCCACACTCTCCACATCATCAGCTATTGCTCGGTTGGGATCGGGATCCATTGCTATAAACAAACTCAAAGTCAAATTGTAAAATCACCACACTATCGATTCATCATTTAATGGCATGTATAGCTAGACCCCAAACACCTCACGGTAGTCCTAGAATCGACTAAACCGTGGCTCGATACCAATAAAATTGTAACACCCGAACCGAGACCATCGCGGATTAGCCGGACACGAGGGGTTAGCAAGCCAAGTTCACTTGTTTTGCCCATCCATTGGACATTTCAGTCAGGCTGGAAAAACTGCGTCACTGTCGCCTTAAAATCATATCTCGAGTTTCAAAACTCGGAAACTGGTTTCGTAAATTTTCCCTGAATTTAGACTCATATATCCATCCATGGATTTATTTCTAGAATTTTTGGTCGGGCCAATTGGTACAGTTTATTAGTTAAAGTCACCCATGTTACAGGGATCGACTGCTCTGACCTTCGCGCGGTATAACTTGAATATCTCTCTGTACAGGGCTTTAATGCTGGTGCCGTTTGTTTCTAATGAAACTAGACTCAAAATGGAATCTGTACATATAAGGTATGTCTCCTAATTCTTTCTGGATAATTTATAGTAAATTTTTAAAGTTGCGACAGGGAACCCAGAAACCGTTCTGGCCCTGTCTCACAATAGCTTTAATATCTCTTAACATGTAACTCCTATGACCATTTCGTTTCTTCCATATGAAAATAGACTCATCAATGTTCATTTACATAGCTGATTCACTATTTAATACCATTCCTACAAATTTTGGTGATTTTCACATTCACGTTACTGCAGCTGGCAGCATCTGTTTTTAAGGTAGGTCTTACCTATTTTGTAGTCTCCATGAACCAACTAGTCTTGCCTTACATAGGTCCACATATGATCATTTTAACCATGCCAATGGCTGATCATGTGACCAACATTCCCATTTCAATTCATAGTCACATCATGACACCATATATATATATACAAACCGCAAATAGTTTAAGTTGATACTTCACTATTACGAGCCATTTTCGCATGGCCGTACATATACATCATAACATATTTAAACCAACAAGGGTAGTCCTATACATGCCATTTCAAGTTCAACCAGAATTTATACCAAAATGGGGGCTTGATAGTGTGGATGACTTGACTTCAACGATCCCGAATCCGATTGCTATCGGCGAAATCTAAGCGAGAGCCAAAGCGGCGGAGTAAGCATTTTATGCTTAGTAAGTCTCAAGGAATATAATCAACTCTAATTACAGCAATACATTCACATAGTTAAATGCATCATTTCATTAATGCACATTCACATAATCATACTTACTTCACCATCCCAACTCTTATGTTCATACACAAATAACGGCTTCATTAAGGCCGATAACTTTCGTTCCATCATAGGGCGGATATTCACGCTCTTACTCCTAGCGGCGCAAAGCACACCGCACTTACCTTGTCATTGGGAAATTTCACAAGTGCATTAGCTGAAATTTTCCAGCAAGCTATAATTTTCAAATCACATACCTTGAGTTTAACGGATGTCGCTACTCGATCAATCGCCTTGGGACATAGCCGGTTATGGTAACCCGCACCAAGGCCTACGGGACTTAACACGGATATCACGATTTGCACAAATGCCTTGGTCTTAGCCGGATAGAATGACTTCATACGAATGCCTTGGTCTTAGCCGGATGTAGCCACTAGCACAATTGCCTTGGGTCTTAACCGGTTATAATTTCCAGCATAATTGTCTTGGGGCTTAGCAGGATATCATTCAATTTCTCATGCACACATACATCAATAATCATTGGACATACATATTTATTTTCGTTACTAAGGCTCAAACACAATTATAATCACTAACATAATCGCCGGGACTTAGCGGGTATCATTCGAATACTCATACACATAAATCAATAATCAATACATCCATATTTCATTCCACATAATTCAAGTAAGGTCACTTCTTGAGGACTTACCTCGGATGTTGTCGAGCGGCTTTTACGGCTATTCGATTACTTTTCCTTCCCTTGTCCAATTGTGGCCCTCTTAGCTCTTGAGCTAATTCAAACAAATTCAATTTATCAAAACCTCATTGTGCTAGCTTATGGCGAATATGACAAGGAATTTAAATGGTCATATGGCCACCCTTTAGCTTGAATACACAATGGTCATGCACATTTTATACTACATCAAGCAATTCAATACAATTTATTAGAGCATCAAGGAAAAGCTAAGGCCTTCAATAGGCTACCCAAGGCGAATATACTTGTCCATGTTGAGGCCAATTATGCATAATACCACACAAAACAGCATGCATTTTACTAGTTAATGCTTTGCATATTGTAGCTCAAAACTTACAATATAGCATCAAGCACTCATATGTGTGCTAGGTAGAATAACTTACAATTTCACAATTATTCTTCAACATCTTCTTCTTTAAACAAACTTATTCATCACTTCCTTCATAACCAAAACATCATGTGCAAACATATATATACATATATGAGCATGGCGAATTTCAAGGTGTCCATAGCCATCAAAACACAAATTTTAACTAACATGCAAGAAGCATGAACCATGCTCATGAATGCATCATGGCGAATATGACAATCATGCTCCTTTTCAACTTCAATCATGATAAAACAAAAAAAGCTCAAAATCTTACTCAAGAGTAGACAATCCATCATTGCATGCATCATCATCAAGCTTCACACTTAGCATGCAATGGCTTTATCACCATAACAACTTTGGCCAAATACCATTTCCATGGCTTAACAAAGATTTGAGCCATGGCTAACATGCACATCAAGTTAGCAACCAAAACATGCATGAAACTCCTAACACAACCTCATACATACCTTAATCTTGATGCAAACTTAGCCAAATCTCCTTCTAGATCTCTTCCAAACCAAGCATGAAGCAAAAATCCTCCTTCTTCCTTAGTTTTGGCTCAAAGAAAGGATGAACAAAATTTTTTCTTTCCTTCTCTACAACTCACGGCAATGGGGGGATTACCACACTCACACACATTTTTTTCATTTTTTATCACCCATACACCTTTGTTTATTATTTCACCCTAATGCACCAACAAAACATGTTTCATGACATGTTTAGCCCATCCTCCTTGTCATGGCGGTACCACCTATAAAGGGAATTTGACATACAAGTCCATTATTTTGCATGCATGCTTTAATTAGTCATCACACATTTCCTATCATACTTTCAAAGTTCATTACTAAGTCCTTTCTTGTGGAATTCACCCTTATAACACTAAATCAATCATCATAAAATGTCATACATGAGCACACACATATTATAGGCATCAAAATAAATTTTAATTATTTTTATGCCTCGGTTTTAATAGTCCGAGACCACCTTCAGACTAGGGTCAATTTTGAAATTTGTCACAACTCTCCCCACTTAAGAAATTTTCGTCCCGAAAATCTTCGAGTAAATAGGTTTGGATATCGCTCTTTCATAGAGTTCTCGGTCTCCCAAGTAGCTTCTTCTATCCGTGCTTGAGCTCCCGCTTGTTTCACAACTCTTTCACTTCTCGTGATAGGATCGAATCGGTTCTTCCTCATAACTCATATTAGCTTGAATTTCAATTTCGATGGACTAATCACGTGCGATGGATCGGATCTATAGCGTCGAAGCATCGAAGCGTGAAAGACATCGTGAACCTTTTCGAGTTCGAGGGGCAAAATCAAGCGATATGCCTTTGGATCGACTTCGCTCGGATATCTCATATGGCCCAACGAACCTCGGGCTCAACTTGCCCTTACGGTAGAATCGAGTATCTTTTTCCAAAGCGATACCTTGAAACACTTTATCACCCACGATACTCGATATCCTTACGCTTGGTCGCGTCGACGACTTACGACGATCGGAGGCTATCTTGAGACTTTCACGGATTACTTTCACTTTACATTCAGCATCCCTAATCAAATCCACCCGAAAATCTTGCTTTCACGAAGCTCGGTCCAAAACAATGGTGTCGGCATTTCACGGCCGTACAAGGCCTCGTGGGGTGCCATCTTAATACTTGATTGAAATTTGTTGTTGTAAGCGAATTCAATCAGCGGCAAATCCGTTCCATAAACCACTAAACTCGAGGGCGCAACATCTTAACATATCCTCAAGTATCTGAATTATCCGCTCGGATTGACCATCGGTTTGGGGTGAAAAGCGGTCTTTGAAATGCAACTTGGTACCCAAAGCTTCTTGCAACTTTTCCAAAATCGCGAGGTAAATCTCGGATCTCTATCCAAACACGATGGAAATAGGCACCCGTGTAATCTCAATCGAAAGCGTACAATTCACTAATTTGTCAATTGAAAAATCCGTGCGTCTGCAGGGGACAAAGTGGGCCGACTTAGTCAATCGATCTACCACGACCCAAACCGCATCCTTCTTACTTGCGACAATGGCGGTCCGGATACAAAGTCCATTGTGACTCGATCCCATTTCCACTCGGGTATCGTGATTGGTGAAGTAATCTGAAGGCACACGATGTTCCGCTTTCACTTGTTGACATATTAAACATCTCGAAACAAAGTCGGAGATGTCTCGCTTCATACCATGCCACCAAAACCAAGCGTTTCAAATCATTGTACATCTTACGTACTCCGGGTGGATTGCCATTCGGCTACAATGGGCTTCATTGAATTATCGAAATGAGTTCGAATTCTTTGGAACACAGAGACGACTTTGAACCTCAAACAATCGTCATCATCGATTTGAAACTACGAATCCTTGTTGGAACACACTCGGCCGTTTTGCGACCAACTCGTCGTCGACTTTACGAGCTTCTCGAATTTGATGTATCAATAGTGGTTTGGCTTTCAATTCAGCTACTAACACACTATCGGATCGAGCAGACAAGTGCACGTTCATCGCTCGTAAAGCGAATAATGATTCTGACTCAAGGCATCCGCAACCACATTCGCCTTTCGGGTGATAGTCAATGACCATTTCGTAATCCTTTAACGGCTCGAGCCAGCGTCTTTGTCATGATTTAAGTCTCTTTGGATCATCAAATATTTGAGACTTTTGTGATCCGGTATACATGGCACCTTTCACCAAATAAGTAATGTCGCCAAATCTTTAAAGCGAATCGATGGCGACCAATTCGAGATCATGAGTCGGATAATTTTTCTCATGTGGCTTTAATTGCCTCGGCGCGCAGGCCACAACTCGACCTTCTTGCATTGTCGCAACCCTAACCCAAGTAGAGGCGTCGCTATAGATGACAAACTCTTTTTGGGACTCGGGTTGCACTAGAATTGGGGCTTCGATCAAATAAGTTTTGAGTTGATCGAAACTTTTTGGCATTTCTCGAATCCATTGAACTTAACATCCTTTTGGAGTAACCGTCATCGGCGTGGCTATCGTTGAAAGCCTTTACAAATAAATCGGTAATAGCCGGCAAGCCCCAAAAACTCGAACCTCGGTAATATTTCTCGAGGCTTCCAATTAAGTATGGCTGAAATTTTATTGAATGCACTCGAATACCGTCTGAATACCACATGACCCAAGCTAACCTCTCTTAACGAACTCACACTTCTTTGAACTTAGCATATAATTGCTTATCCGTAAAATTTGCGGCACTAACGCGGTGTTCGGCATGTTCGGTCTCATTTCTTGAATAGACCAAGATGTCATCAATGAACACGACTACGAATCGATCCAAATATGGTCTAAAGATCAGATTCATTAAATCCATAAATACTGCGCGGGGCATTAGTGAGCCCAAAGCGGCATCACTAGGAACTCATAGTGACCATATCTCGATACGAAGGCGGTCTTGGAGTGCGTCCAGAATCTCGGATTCGCAATTGATAATAGCCGATCTCAAATCTATTTTCGAGAACTTTGAGGCTCCTTTAGTTGATCGAACAAGTCATCGATCGTGCAGCGGATATTTGTTCTTTATTGTCGCTTTATTAAGGCGGCGATAATCGATGCTGCACCGCATGGTTCCATCCTTCTTTTTCACGAACAACAACGGCGCACCCAAAGCGAAAAACTTCGGGCGAGCAAAACCTCTATCCACCAATTCTTGCAAGTGAGCTTCCAACTCCTTTAATTAGTTGGTGCCATACGATGCGGACTATCGAAATTGGAGTGGTACCGGTACCAATTCGATGCCAAATTCTATTTCCCGACGGTGGTAAACCGGCAATTCTTGGGAAAACATCAGGGTATTCACAAACCACGGACGCAGATTCGGGTTTCTTTTACGATTCCTTGTCATCGAGCACGTCGCAAAGATGCGCGCCGCACTCTTTTCTTACATATTTTCGGGCCAACATTGCGATATTATAGGTGGCAACCCTTTAAGTCCGTAGACTTAACCCGAATTATCTCGTTATTCGCACCTCAAATCGATAGTCTTGCTTTTGCAATTTCACGACCGCATCGTGCATGGTCAACCCATCAAACCAAGAATAACGTCGAATTCATCGAGCGGCAAAAGCATCAAGTCCGTAGGAAACAAGAACCTCGGAACACTAGGGGACTTTTCTTGCACTTTGTTGACAAGCGCGTAATGACCCAAGGGTTTGACACGAATTACAAACTCGATGAGACTCAATAGGCAAAGTCTTCTTTGGATGCTAAGGTTTCACATATATAAGATTGAGTAGAACCGGGGTCAATCAAAGCAATCACATTAGTATTGAAAAGAGTGAAAGCACGGTAATGACATCGGAGGCGGCATCCTCGGCGTCTTGGCGTATGGCATAAGTCCTCGCGAGAACACGAGCCTCGAGATCTGATGGTAGCATCTCTAGATCCTCTCGGCCATGACATTGCCCATATTTCTAGGTGGCCTACCTCGGCGATGGTAGCACCGGAGTTTCCACTCGACTCACATTACATTCCAAGCATCCTCGGGCAATCCTTCCTAAAGTGGTCGGCGATCCACACTTATAGCGAGGCGATCACGAAACCAACAGCTCCCGAATGCCATTTGCCACAATGTTGACACTCGCCCTCTCTCGTGATCATTTCCCTGCCTGGCGATCGAAGTGACTTCGTGTGGTCACGAGGGTCGATCGCGTCCTCGTCTAGAAAAGCCCAGCGCCTCTAGACGGTTCACATCATCTCGAAATCTCTTGATTGCTGTTGAAGAGACTTTCAGGAGACCTCTTCGAATTCTCCGGTTCCCCATCAGCTTTTTGTTTCTCCTTTCTAAGCTCTTGACTTTACAAGCTCGCTCAACAAGTACTCGATCTCTCGTATTTCGAGAATGCCAGCGAACATCCTTATATCATCATTCAGCCCATCCTCGGCGTTTACACATAATAGCCGGACGAAATCATTCTCGCGTGTATCGGCTAAGCCTCACAAATTTTCGTTCATAGTCGATGCAGACATAGAACCTTGCTTAAGATCAAGAAATTCCCTTCGCTTTTGGTCGATGAATCTCTGGTGATATACTTTTTTTTTTGAACTTGGTTTGAAAGAATTCCCAAGTCACTTGCTCTCTAGGTACCACAGTCGAGTACTCCACCAATAGTAGGTGGAATCACGTAGCAAGGAGATGGTACACTTTAAGCACTCATCGGTGTACAAGATAGCTCATCGAGCACGGGATAGTGTTGTCCAACAAAATTCAGCTCGTTAAGCATCATCATCATCCGTAGCTTTAAATTCAGTGGCCCCATGTTTTGAATCCTATCATTTGAGGGCTTACTTGACATATTTGGTCGATTCTGGGAGGTATTGTAGGTCTTGAGGTTGCATTTGTGGGGAATGGAGGTTGTGGGACGGTAGTGTTAGTTCGAATGTATTGATTAAACCATTCGTTCATCACACTATAAAAGGCTTGCCTAGCCTCATCATTCGGATTGCTGGCCATAGGTTGAGAGTCATGGCGCTGTCCCTTGTCTTGAGGCAGGCGCCACACTCTCCACATCATCAGCTATTGCTCGGTTGGGATCGGGATCCATTGCTATAAACAAACTCAAAGTCAAATTGTAGAAATCACCACACTATCGATTCATCATTTAATGGCATGTATAGCTAGACCCCAAACACCTCACGGTAGTCCTAGAATCGACTAAACCGTGGCTCGATACCAATAAAATTGTAACACCCGAACCGAGACCATCATGGATTATGGGACACGAGGGTTAACAAGCCAAGTTCACTTGTTTTGCCCATCCATTGGACATTTCAGTCAGGCTGGAAAAACTGCGTCACTGTCGCCTTAAAATCATATCTCGAGTTTCAAAACTGGAAACTGGTTTCGTAAATTTTCCTGAATTTAGACTCATATATCCATCCATGGATTTATTTCTAGAATTTTGGTCGGGCCAATTGGTACAGTTTATTAGTTAAAGTCACCCATGTTACAGGGATCGACTGCTCTGACCTTCGCGGTATAACTTGAATATCTCTCTGTACAGGGCTTTAATGCTGGTGCCGTTTGTTTCTAATGAAACTAGACTCAAAATGGAATCTGTACATATAAGGTATGTCTCCTAATTCTTTCTGGATAATTTATAGTAAATTTTAAAGTTGCGACAGGGAACCCAGAAACCGTTCTGGCCCTGTCTCACAATAGCTTTAATATCTCTTAACATGTAACTCCTATGACCATTTCGTTTCTTCCATATGAAAATAGACTCATCAATGTTCATTTACATAGCTGATTCACTATTTAATACCATTCCTACAAATTTTGGTGATTTTTCACATTCACGTTACTGCAGCTGGCAGCATCTGTTTTTAAGGTAGGTCTTACCTATTTTGTAGTCTCCATGAACCAACTAGTCTTGCCTTACATAGGTCCACATATGATCATTTTAACCATGCCAATGGCTGATCATGTGACCAACATTCCATTTCAATTCATAGTCACATCATGACACCATATATATATATACAAACCGCAAATAGTTTAAGTTGATACTTCACTATTACGAGCCATTTAGCATGGCGTACACATATACATCATAACATATTTAAACCAACAAGGGGTAGTCCTATACATGCCATTTCAAGTTCAACCAAAATTTATACCAAAATGGGGGCTTGATAGTGTGGATGACTTGACTTCAACGATCCCGAATCCGATTGCTATCGGCGAAATCTAAGCGAGAGCCAGCGGTAGAGTAAGCATTTTTATGCTTAGTAAGTCTCAAGGAATATAATCAACTCTAATTACAGCAATACATTCACATAGTTAAATGCATCATTTCATTAATGCACATTCACATAATCATACTTACTTCACCATCCCAACTCTTATGTTCATACACAAATAACGGCTTCATTAAGGCCGATAACTTCGTTCCATCATAGGGCGGATATTCACACGCTCTTACTCTAAGCGCATAAAGCACACACCACACTTACCTTGTCATTGGGAAATTTCACAAGTGCATTAGCTGAAATTTTCCAGCAAGCTTATAATTTTCAAATCACATACCTTGAGTTTAACGGATGTAGCTACTCGATCAATACGCCTTGGGACATAGCCGGTTATGGTAACCCGCACCAAGGCCTACGGGACTTAACGGATATCACGATTTGCACAAATGCCTTGGTCTTAGCCGGATAGAATGACTTCATACGAATGCCTTGGTCTTAGCCGGATGTAGCCACTAGCACAATTGCCTTGGTCTTAACCGGTTATAATTTCAGCATAATTGTCTTGAGGCTTAGCAGGATATCATTCAATTTCTCATGCACACATACATCAATAATCATTGGACATACATATTTATTTTCGTTACTAAGGCTCAAACACAATTATAATCACTAACATAATGCAGCAACCCTTGGGACTTAGCCGGGTATCATTGAATACTCATACACATAAATCAATAATCAATACATCCATATTTCATTCCACATAATTCAAGTAAGGTCACTTCTTGAGGACTTACCTCGGATGTTGTCGAGCGGCTTTTACGGCTATTCGATTACTTTTCCTTCCCTTGTCCAATTGTGGCCCTCTTAGCTCTTGAGCTAATTCAAACAAATTCAATTTATCAAAACCTCATTGTGCTAGCTTATGGCGAATATGACAAGGAATTTAAATGGTCATATGGCCACCCTTTAGCTTGAATACACAATGGTCATGCACATTTTATACTACATCAAGCAATTCAATACAATTTATTAGAGCATCAAGGAAAAGCTAAGGCCTTCAATAGGCTACCCAAGGCGAATATACTTGTCCATGTTGAGGCCAATTATGCATAATACCACACAAAACAGCATGCATTTTACTAGTTAATGCTTTGCATATTGTAGCTCAAAACTTACAATATAGCATCAAGCACTCATATGTGTGCTAGGCGAGATATTCTTACAATTTCACAATTATTCTTCAACATCTTCTTCTTTAAACAAACTTATTCATCACTTCCTTCATAACCAAAACATCATGTGCAAACATATATATACATATATGAGCATGGCGAATTTCAAGGTGTCCATAGCCATCCAAAACACAAATTTTAACTAACATGCAAGAAGCATGAACCATGCTCATGAATGCATCATGGCGAATATGACAATCATGCTCCTTTTCAACTTCAATCATGATAAAACAAAAAAAGCTCAAAATCTTACTCAAGAGTAGACAATCCATCATTGCATGCATCATCATCAAGCTTCACACTTAGCATGCAATGGCTTTATCACCATAACAACTTTGGCCAAATACCATTTCCATGGCTTAACAAAGATTTGAGCCATGGCTAACATACACATCAAGTTAGCAACCAAAACATGCATGAAACTCCTAACACAACCTCATACATACCTTAATCTTGATGCAAACTTAGCCAAATCTCCTTCTAGATCTCTTCCAAACCAAGCATGAAGCAAAAATCCTCCTTCTTCCTTAGTTTTGGCTCAAAGAAAGGATGAACAAAATTTTTTCTTTCCTTCTCTACAACTCACGGCAATGGGGGATTACCACACTCACACACATTTTTTCATTTTTATCACCCATACACCTTTGTTTATTATTTCACCCTAATGCACCAACAAAACATGTTTCATGACATGTTTAGCCCATCCTCCTTGTCATGGCCACCACCTATAAAGGAATTTGACATACAAGTCCATTATTTTGCATGCATGCTTTAATTAGTCATCACATTTCCTATCATACTTTCAAAGTTCATTACTAAGTCCTTTCTTGTGGAATTCACCCTTATAACACTAAATCAATCATCATAAAATGTCATACATGAGCACACACATATTATAGGCATCAAAATAAATTTTAATTATTTTATGCCTCGGTTTTCAATGGTCGAGACCACCTTAGAGCTAAGGTCAATTTTGAATTTGCTATAAATAACAAACTCTTTGCCGTTTGGTTGCACTAAATTGGGGCTTGGTCAAATAAGTTTTCAATTGATCAAAACTTTTCGACATTTTCGTCCATTCGAACTTAACATCCCTTTGGAGTAAGCCGTCATTGGCGTGGCTATCGTTGAAAACCTTTTACAAATCGTCGGTAATAAGCAAGCCCAACTCGAACCTCGGTAATATTTCTGGAGGCTTC